>NW_027192918.1:0-241703 GCF_949987515.2 Delphinus delphis | reverse complement strand
ATTCCATATTTGACTTAAGGAACTTTATCTGTGCTCATTTCAATCTCTGGTTTTATGCAGCACCCCAACTCACCTTTACCCTTAAGCAAGCATAAGTTGGTTTTCTAAATTTGAGACCCTGTTCTGTTCTGTAATTCAGTTCCTTTGTAGCCAAGTTTACATTCCGTGTATTACTGATATCTTATGATGTTTCTTTTTCTGTGTGACTTATTTCAGTTAGAATCATCATACCTGAATCCACTCATTGTGCTGCTAAGGGCCTGATGACACAGATTTCATTGCTGAGTGATATTGCTTTGTAAGTAAATACCACAACTTCTTTCTCCATTTTTCACTTTCTGCGATGTTGAACTTGTACTGTAAACGAGGTTCTTGTAAACAGAGCCGTTCCAAACTTTGGGGTGGCTGTGTCTTTTTGATTTTAATTTCCCTAAGCTATAGGACCATAAGTAGAAGTGCCCTAGGTTCTGTTGCTTTGTTTTTTAGATGTTTCAGGAAACACCATACACTTCTCCCGAGTGGTTGTTGGCAATTTACATCCCGCCCATCAGCATAACAAGGCTCCCAGTTCTCCATGGCCTGTCCTGCCTTTCTGGATTTTACACTTTTTTCAGATGGCCCTTTTGACCGGGGAGAAGTGAGACTTCATTGTAGTGCAGATTTCCTTTGCAAGCTTGCTTGGTTGGCCAAAAAGGGCGTATGCGTTTTTTCCTGAATATATTCAGGAAAAAACGCATACGCCCTTTTTGGCCAAGTGCATCATTGTGGACGTTCTGCCTCTTTTCCTACGCTTTCAATGCAATTCCAGTCTACCTCCTGAAATCGGTTTCCTGCAATTCTGCCTTGCTTTCAATGCCTCTTCATAGCCTTACCTCAATATATTTTTTAAAAATAGTTGGCCTTTATAACTCTGCAGGTTTTTGAATTGCAGTGGCCCTTAGCTCCATTTTTTAGCTCTTATTTTTGTGGTCTTGCCCCATAACCACAGGATTCCTTGAAGCCCTATTTTTCTTCTGGGGCACCTTGCTGTGCCTTTGGTTAATTCTTCTTACTGATGTGATATTAGAGTGACATGTGCCCATTGAAACCGCTACAGGTAGTTTCTCACTGGTTCCCCCTATTCCCATTCATCCTCTGCACTAACTGCAGACTGTGCGATACCAGAACTTAAAGGCATTGACTCCATGTGGGGATGTTGTTAGTAAAGCGGCTGGAATGTCGATCCGGAGCCCCAGGAGAGGAAAAATGAGGTGCGTTTTAGAAACCTTTCCCGATCATATGGTATACCAGTCGCTGGGTTTCCCAAGCATGGTTTAGCTGTAGGAAGATTCCCTTCAACCTGGATTGTTGGGACCCTTGGAATGAGTAGCATGAAGTATTGCATTAAACTTTCGGCAGTTGCTCACCAAAGCTCACCAATCCTGTCAGCCCCAAGTGTCCAGCCTTATGTCTTATCCAGCTGTGGGTTTATATGTGGTCAATCCAGGTTGCATCACAGCCCCTGAGCGAATTTTGTAAGAATTTTTCTCTCTTTCATTGTTTCAGCGTTTTGTTTTTAAAATTTATTTCTATAATGGGGTTTAGCTCCTTTTCACTGCTGTGTTTGTGCCGCTCTGCACACACTTGATTCCCTTATGGAGATATATCAATACATGGGTTTTAAGACTCTTATTACTCAGATATATTTCTCTGTGGTGTATAGGGTGTGTTGAGGCCAGTTCATTGAGCAAGGTGTAGATCTTGTCTAATACCTATTTGGTTTATTGAACGGTATCTGTGCTAATTTCAAGCTCTAGTTTTATGCATCACCCCACCTCTCCTTTCTCCTTAAGCTGACATAAGTGTGTTTTCTAAATGTGAGACACTGTTCTGTTCTGTAATTCATTTCTTGTGCAGCCATATTTACCCTCCCTCTATAGGTGATATCTTATGATATGTTTCTTTTTCTGTTTGACTTATTTCAAGTAGTATTATCGGACCTAAATCCACTCTTTATCCTTCTACTAGCCTTATTATATTGATTTCATGGTGAAGAGATATTCCGTTGTACATAAGTACCACATCTTCTTTATCCATTGTTCTCTTTCCTGGGATATTTAAGGTGTACTGAAGTTGAGGTTCTTGTAAACAGAGTAGCCCTAAACTGTGGTGTGCTTGTTTCTTGTTGATTTTTAGACTTCCCTAGATATACTCCCATGATTGGAAGTGTCCTATGCTCTGTAGCTCTGTTTTTTAGATGATTTAGGAACCACCATACACTTCTCCAGAGTGGCTCTCGGCAGTTCACACACTGCCCATCAGCGTATAAAGGCTCCCTGTTCTCCATGGCCTGTCCTGCATTTCTGGTTTTTACAATTTTTTAGGATGGCTCTTTTGACCGGTGGGAAATGAGACTTCTTTGTTGTGCACATTTGCATTGCTTGCTGGCCCATATGGGCTTCCTTCCCATAAAGTGCGTATGCGTTTTTTCCTGGATATAATCAGGAAAAAACGCATACGCCCTTTTGGGCCAACTGCATCATTGTCGAAATTCTGCCGCTTTTCATGTGCGTTAAAGACGAGTCCAATCTATCTCTTGAAATCTGTTTCTTGCAATTCTGTCTTGCATTCAGATCCTCTTCTTTGCCTTACCTCAACATATTTTTGGACGTTAGTTTTCATTTATAACTCTGCAGGTTTGTGAATTGCAGTGACCCTGAGCTCCATTTTTTAAGTTGCTCTTTTGTGAGCTGGCCTCAAACCCACAGGATTGCTTCAGGCCCTATTTTGGCTCCGGCGAGGCAGGCTGAGCCTTTCTTTAATTCTTATTCTTAATGGGAAATTAGAGTGATATGTGCCCGTCCAAACCCCTACAACTCTTCTCTCATTGGTTCCCCCTCTTCCCGTTCATCCTCCTCACAATTTGCAAAATGTGTGAAACAGAAGTTTAAATGTGCTGATTCTCCAAGTGGGGAGATTCTAAGTAGCGTGGCTGGAATGGTGAACAGGAGCACCAGGAGAGGATAAATGAGGTGCATTTTAGACACATCTCCCGATCACATGGTGTACAGTCCTCTGGGCTTTCCATGCATGTTTTAGCTGTAGGAAGATCCCTTGAACCTGCAGATTTGGGACCCATTGAATGGGTACCAGGTAGTATTACTTTAAAGGGTGTGCATTTCCTCACCCAACCTCACATTTCTCTTAGCGCAAACAGTTTCCAGCCTTATGTCTCATCCTGCTGTGGGTCTAGATGTGTTCAATCCATGTTGCATCACCGTCCCTGAGGAAAAGTTGTAAGAGGTTTTCTCTGTCTCTCTGTCGTTTATTTTTTTCAATTTATTACTATATTGGTTACAGCTGATTTTCAAAGCTCTGTTTCTTGCTGCTGTACATCCACTTGATTCGCGTACAGAGAGACATCAATAAATTCTTTTTCAGATTCTTACCAGTCGTATATATTCTTTTCCGGTGACTTGAGTGTGCTGAGTGCAGTTCTTTTAGCTACCGTGTAGGCCTTGTTGATTATCAGTTTGGTATTTGGAATGGTATCTTTGCTAATTTCAACCTCCTGGATGATGCCTCACCCCTCCCCACCTTTCCCGTTTAGCAGCCTTATGCGTGTTTTCTACATATTTGACTATGTTTTTGTTTTGTAATTTATTTCATGTGTAGCCATTTTGGATTCCACCTTTAAGTGATATCTTATGATATGTGTCTTTTTCTTTTTGAATTCTGTCACTTAGAATGATCATACGTAACTCCTCCGGAGTCGTTACAACTGGCCATATTTCATTGATTTCCAGGCTGAATAATATTCCACTCTACCTAAGTACCACATCTCTATCCATTTTTTCCCTCCAGAGACATTTAAGTTATATCCTAGTCGAGGATCTTTTAAACAGAGAGGGGGTAAACATTGGGGTGCCTGTGTCCTCTCGATTTTTGTTTTTCCCAAGATATACGCCCATGAGTGCAAGTGCCCTATGCTCTGTAGCTCATTTTTTAGATGCTTTAGTAAACACAATACACTTCTCCAGAATGGCCGTTGGCAATATACATTTCCACTATAAGTCTCACAGGGCTCCCTCTTCTCGTTGCCCTGTCCTGCATTTCTGTTGTTTACGCTTTATGAGGATGGCTCTTCTGACTGATGCGAAGTGATATCTTTTGTAGTATTGACTTCCAGTGCCCACCTGTTTGGTTGGCTAAAAAAGTGTATGCCCTTTTCTTGAATATATACAGAAAAGAACGCATACACCCTTTTTGGCCAACTGCAATGTTGGCAATGTTCAGCTCCTTTTCTTGTGCTTAATGGCGAGTCCTTTCTACCTCCTCAAATCCCTTTCCTGCCATTCTCCCTTGCTTACAAGTCCTTTTCTCTGACTTTCCTCAAGACATTTTTCAGTGATGGATATTTTCAACTCTGCAGTTTTGTGAATTTTACTGCCCCTGAGTTCCATTGTTCAACTCGTGTTTATGGGAACTGGCCACAAAGCAGCGGGATTTCCTCAAGCCCTATACTGTTTCCATGGGCAACCCTAGCCTTTGGTCAATTCGTCTTCCTGATTGGAAATTAGAGTGACATGTGCCTGTCTGAACACCTAGGACTTGTCTCTCATTGTTCCTCATCCTTCCGCTTCATCCTCTGGACAAATTCCAAACTGTACGCAACAGGATGTTGACAGTGCTGACATCTCCAAGTGGGGAGACTGTTAGTAAAGACGCTGGAGGGGTGAACCCGAGCACCAGGAGATGAGGAGATGAGATGCCTTTTCCAAACTCTTCCCGATCAGACGGTATACCATCCTCTGGGTGTGACAGACATGTTTTAGCAGTAGGAAGAGTCCCATTCATGTAAGGAGAACACCAGGGCTTTTTCAAAATCAGTGTCTCCCCGAAACCCAAACTGGGGAAGTTTTTAAGCTACGGCTACACATATGTTCATTAAGGGCCTTGGGGAGTAGGCAGAGTCCAAACTTTAGATGATTGAAGTCTTCAGGGTCAGAAGCACTCACCACCAGCTTCCCTTAGGCTACACTTTAACTGTCATTGATAGATGATGTCAATAAAAATATCTATTCTTTTTCAGATTATTTCCCCTTATAGGTTATTGCAAAATGTTGAGTGTAGTTCCCTGTGCTATACAGTAGTTCCTTGTTGATGATCTATTTTATACATAGCAGTGTGTATGTGTTCATTCCAAACTGTTAATTTATCCCTCCTCCCACCTTTCCCCTTTGGTAATAATAAATTATAAGATTTTATACTTCTCAGAAATGGGGGAGCTGAAAGAGAGGTATCATTTTCAATGGAAAAGCATTTAAAACAAGATTGAAGGTTTAACCAAGATTATTAGCTGTACATCCTTGGAAAGAAATCACTTCGTTTCTCTAATATTGACCTGACAAATAAGACAAACCTTTTCACTGAACTTGCTTATAAAAAGTGATGGAAATATCAAATGGAAGTGTTAAAAACATCTTATTTTACCCGAGCCTTATACACTGTTCTATGTTAACTACAGTTTGGCTCACACATCTGTTCATTGAGGTTACAATAGTCTCAATTTCTGTTATTGATCCTCCAGAGTGGACCCCAACAAGTGTCCCCCTGCCCAGTGTCATTGGGGCCAAGAGATCGAGACTGAGTTTGGTTCACAAGCAAAGGAAACTTTATATTTTGATCAGAGAATGGAGAGGTGAGAGCATGCACTACCCCGTGGGCTGTGGGCTGGGCTGCTGTGTAGAGATCCTGTCAGAGTCAGTGGGAGGGAGGGAGGCGGCGGAGCTCTCGAGGGCTGGGTTGGCTGTAGCTCAGGCTCTATATCGTGGAGTCTGCACTGGGCCCCAGGAGCTGAGGTGTCGACCCAGCCATTCTGCACTAGGAAATCTGGTCTGAAGTGCCGGGTGTAGAACCTCTGCATGCGGGACCCTAGGAGCACGTGAAATTAGACAAAGCACAAAGGATAAAAAAGGTTAGACTTGACTTTATTGCCCAGATTCTATTTTTATCTCCCAGGGATTTTTAATGGGCTTTGCTGGGGACAAACCCCTCCTCTGCCTTTTGTCCCGTTCCTCATTCTTGGAGTGCTGAGGGTGCAGACCCTTCTTCTGTAACTGCTGAGTGCTGAGTTGGGAGCCCTCATACCCTGGGGCGAGGGTCAGAGCTTCTCCCCAGCAGCCTCCCGGTGACGTTGATTGTCCCCAGGACCCCTGCCTCCCTGCTCGTCCACCTGAGCACCAGCATTGGAAGTGTTATAGATTCTAATGACCTTTAAGGGTCCAGGAAAGAGATGTGCAGAGACGCTGTGGGGGCCGGTTTCACCCCGCCCCACATTTGTTCGGCCACCTTAGGCTGACCGTCTCTGCCAGCCTAGATGCTCTGACCAGTAGTCTGCGCTTTCTTCAGTTAGGCCCCTGAATTAACGTACAAACAGCACCAGGTGTCAGAGCCCTGCCCGCTCAACTCCCAGACAGTCCAGGGTCAGTGGTGATCAAGGACCATGATGGCTACTGAGTCAACAGCCTTTTGAAGTAAACAGGAGTCCAGCCGGTCTTATTGGCCACCATCATCATGGTGTCTGTAGGCTTTTCTATGGTGACAGTGTGGTATACTGTTCCCCCGCCAAGATTATTAGCTCCCCTCTGGGTGCAGTAAGTCCTGCAAGCAGTAGTCTACTCTTTTGGGACACACTCTTGTTGTTTTATGAGAGAAACTCCAGGTCAAGTGATGTTCACACGAGTCGTCATGGTGCCCTGTTGCCCCCGGTTATCTCTCTGGATGTTGGAGTTGGAGGGCCTCCTCACTCGAGGTCGGTGTGCCCACGGAGCGAACCCTGCAACTTCAGGGCATGGTTGGTGGTTAGGATCACCACGTGGGGTCCTTTTCCCTTAGGAGGGAGGTGGCCTTTTGGGCTGCTGATTTCCAGGTTTTTAGATACCACCAGTATCTTGGCCAGATGTGGCAGTGGGCCAAGCCCCTTAGTGACCGTAGTTTAACCTACCTGGATGGCATTCTTGCATTGTTCCATTTCAAGTGGTCCCAGTTTTTGCACTAATTCTCCAATGGCGATTCACCTTTCACCGGGAATGTAAAGGTCAAAGGGTTTAGCTAAATTAGGGAGTTCCAGGGCAAGGGTCTGAATTGACTGCTCTTTCCATTCTTGAAAGGCCACTTCTGGATTCTATTCAAAAGGATCATCATCTTTTCCTTTCAGTGTTTCATATAGAGGCCCAGCTAGTAGACTGTAGCTAGGGATCCAGAAGCAGCAAACCCTGGCCTCCCCAGGAACCCCTAAGCTGTCTTCTAGTTTTAGAAAGGGGTAAGGCTGAAAATGGTTTCTTCCCTTTCCTGGGATGGGCTTCTCTGACCTTCTGTGAGAATGAAGCCCAGGCAGGTCACCGCAGTCTGTGATATTTGAGCTTTTTCTTGGACAACTTCTATCCTTTATTGGCTTGGTAGTTCAGAGGCCTCCTTAGTAGGGCTGGTGATCAGAATGTCGTCTGCATATTGAAGGAGGGTTTCCTTTTCCAGAGGTAGAACTTTTAGGTCTTTAGCTAAGCTTTCCCCAAAGATGGTGTGGGAATTTTTGCACCCCTGGGGCCAGACGGCCCGGAAGTATTGTTTTAGTTGTATGTAGAGTCCTGCCACTCACAAGCCAAAATTTCTTGTGACTCTGGGACTAATGGAATACAAAAGAAGGCATCATTGAAGACTAATACAGAATACCATGTCCTGGTGGTTGGTAGAATGACCAGCAGGGTGTAGGAATTAGGAGCAACTGGAGGTATATCCTCGGTGGCTTCACTGACTGTCCTGACATCCTTTACCAGGTCCCCAGCA
Source organism: Delphinus delphis (assembly GCF_949987515.2). Classification (NCBI taxonomy): domain Eukaryota; kingdom Metazoa; phylum Chordata; class Mammalia; order Artiodactyla; family Delphinidae; genus Delphinus; species Delphinus delphis. The sequence goes on along the minus strand of NW_027192918.1, from coordinate 233,879 downwards.
GCCCATGGGGCTCTCGTGGTCAGACCAATCCCAGAATATGGAGCTCACCTGGGCAGGTACCCCACCCCCACCCCAGCCCACGGGGCTCTCGTGGTCAGGCCCCTCCCAGGATACAGAGCTACCCTTGCAGGTACCGTGGCAGGGCTGGGCACACAGGAACCGTGCACATAGCCCTCATTGCAGAGCACCCCCAGCTCACCTGTCGCTCAGAGCTGACACAGAGCACCTCAGAGCAGGACTTGAACTAACAAACAGCAGCTGCGACAGGTCTGTGACCCTGGGCATCACTCCGTGAGGCCTCCCTCCACCTGGTCTTCCAGAGACTTCCACTGCACCCGGGGCACCAGGCCTCTGTCTCCAACCACCACCCACCCCTCCTCTCCCTGACTCCTGGGTTCCTCTCATTAGGAGAGGGTTTTCTTGAAGTTGTCTCCCACTCATGGGCCAGATAAAATGATTAGAAAACAAGCCAAAGCTGCAGCCCCTTGTCTATCCTGACTCTCAGGAGCCCACACCTGTTCCTTGGACCTGGCCGGTTCAGCAAGTTCCATTTTCTGCAACTGTGAGCCCCTGAGGGGTGATGATTGGCTGACCTGGGCAGCCTTACCGTGCCGGCCAGCCCTCCCCAGGTGTGCCTGGGTTGAGATCAATATAAATACCACTCCAGGCAGCAAGAGCCCCTGCAGCCGTGCCTGACGCCATTTTCTCTGCCCTGTCAGCAGTCTCGGGGCTGGGCTGGTGGGAGGGAGTGAGAGGCCACGGCTTTGTGGGTGGCCCAGTGTGAGTGGGGCTCTGCTGGACTTTCTGCAGCAGTTGCCAGGCTGCCACCTGCTAAAGAAGAGGATGTGTCACCCATACCTGCTGCTGGAATTTCTCCCTGGGCAGAGGTGAGGAAGGAAAAAAGCAGTGGGGGCAGGGACAGGACGGGTATCTCAGGCAGGGAAATGGAAATCTTCCAGAAGAGCACCCAGGGCCAGGACCATCCTGGCTGGCCTGCAGGCACCAAGTCGGCCGGCATGCTGTCACTCGTGTGGCTCTATGGCCCTTCCTCTAGGCTTTCAAGTCCTTGTATATATTCAGGTGTTTTACCTGGGACGGGTGGGAATAGTTCAGCAGCAACTGGCCTGGGGCTCAGCTCACGTTTACTCACAGATGCCTCGGCACGGTGCCCCAGCTTTGCAATGAGGACGCTTGTTGCGTGGGGGCTGCTGGCTGAATGGGAGACGATTCCCCACCACTGACCAACTTCAGAATTGTTTACAACTGGAGCAAGTGCCCTGATACGGTTTTCCTCTGTGGAACTGGTGGGTTCTGTGTTTTTTTTCTCTTTTTAGTTTTTGGTTCAAGGTAGATTTTATTCCTCTTTTTTGTATTTACAGATATAAGCATGGAAATAATTTATTCATATAAATACATGTATGTGCAGGGAATAATTGTTTTTTCTGTTTTATTTTTTAAATTTTACTTCTTTTTAATTTTGAATTTTATTTTATATTTTTATACAGCAGGTTCTTATTGGTTATCTATTTTATATATATAAATGTATACATGCCAATCCCAGTCTCTCAACTCCTCCCACCACCACCCCCCCAACAGCTTTCCCCCCTTGTTGTCCATACGTTTGTTGTCTACATCTGTTGCTCTGTTTATGCCTTGCAAAATGGTTAATCTGTACAGTTTTTCTAGGTTCCACATATATGCATGAATATACAAGATTTGTTTTTCTCTTTCTGACTTACTTCACTCTGTATGACAGTCTCTAGATCCATCGACGTCTCTACAAATGACCCAATTTCATTCCTTTTCATGGCTTAGTAATATTCCATTTTATATATGTACCACAGCTTTATGCATTCGTCTGTCTGTGGGCATTTAGGTTGCTTCCATTACCTCGATATTGTAAATAGTGATGCAATGAACATTGCGGTGAATGACTCTTTTTGATTTATGGTTTTGTCTGGGTATATGTCCAGTACTGGGATTGCTGTATCATATGGTAATTCTATTGTTAGTTTCTTAAGAAATTCCATATTGTTCTCCATAATGACTGTATCAATTTATATTCCCAACAATAGTGGAAGAGGGTTCCTTTTCTCCACACCCTTTCCAGCATTTTTTGTTTGTAGATTTTCAATGATGCCTATTCTACCAGGTGTGAGGTGATACCTCATTGTTGAATCCATTTCGTTGAGCAAGGGGTAGCTCTTGTCTATTACATATTTGGCTTATGGAACGGTATCTGTGCTAATTTCAAACTCTGCTTTTATGCAGCACCCCAACTCACCTTCCCCCTTAAGCAGGCATAAGTTGGTTTTCTAAACTTGAGACCCTGTTCTGTTTTGTAATTCAGTTCATGTGTAGCCAAGTTCACATTCCGTGTATTAGTGATACCTTATGATGTTTCTTTTTCTGTGTGACTTATTTCACTTAGAATCATCGTGCCTCAATCCACTCATTATGCTGGTATGGGCCTGGTGACATAGATTTCATTGCTGAGTGGTATTCTGTTGTACAGAAGTACCGCAACTTCTTTATCCATTATTTGCTCTCTGGGATATTTAACTTGTGCCGTAGAAGAGATTCCTGTAAAAAGAGCCGTCCCAAATTTTGGGGTTGCTGTGTCTTTTTGATATTAATTTCCCTAAGCTATAGGACCATAAGTGGAAGTGCCCTAGGCTCTGTTGCTTTGTTTTTTAGATGTTTCAGGAAACACCATACACTTCTCCCGAGTGGTTGTTGGCAATTTACATCCCGCCCATCAGCATAACAAGGCTCCCAGTTCTCCATGGCCTGTCCTGCCTTTCTGGATTTTACACTTTATTCTGATGGCCCTTTTGACCGGGGGGAAGTGAGACTTCATTGTAGTGCAGATTTCCTTTGCAAGCTTGCTCGGTTGGCCAAAAAGGGCATATGCGTTTTTTCCTGAATATATTCAGGAAAAAACGCATATGCCCTTTTGGCAAAGTGCATCATTGTGGACGTTCTGCCTCTTTTCCTACGCTTTCAATGCAATTCCAGTCTACCTCCTGAAATCGGTATCCTGCAATTCTGCCCCGCTTTCAAGTCCTCTTGGCAGCCTTACTTCAGTATATTTTTGGACGATAGCTGTCATTTATAACTCTGCAGGTTTGTGAATTACAGAGCCCCTGAGCTCCTTTCTTCAACTCACTTTCTTGTGAGCTGGCCGCAACACTGCAGGATGGCTTCAGGCCCTAATCTGTTTCCGCCACGGCACGCTGAGCCTTTGGTTAATTCCTCTTCCTAGTGGGAAATGAGAGTTAAATTTGCCCGTCCAGACACCTCCAGCTAGTCTCTCATTGGTTCTCGCTATTCCTGTTCATCTTCCGCAGAAATTGCAAACTGGGCCAAACAGGAGGTTAAAGGGACTGACTCTCCAAGTGGGGAGAGTGTTAGTAAAGCGTCTGGAATGTTGCACCCGAGTACCAGGGGAGGAAAACTGAGACATATTTGAACACGTCTCCCGTTCACATGGTTGATCATACTCTGGGTTCCACATGCATGTTTTAGCTGAAGGAAGAATACCTTAAACCTGGAGAGTTGAGACCCGTGGAATGGGTACCATGCAATATGACTTCAAAGGGTCTTCATTTGCTCACCGAATCTCTCCAATCCTATCACTGCTGCGTTTATGACCCTTGTACACACGCTTGATTCTCTTTTGGAGACATAGCAATCCATAGGTTTTAAGATACTTACTAGTCAGGTATATTCTTAGGCGTTTAATATGGGGTGTGGAGTCCATGTCGTTGAGCAAGGAGTAGCTCTTGTCTATTCCATATTTGGCTTAAGGAACTTTATCTTTGCTCATTTCAGTCTCTGGTTTTATGCAGCACCCCAACTCACCTTTCCACTTAAGCAAGCATAAGTTTTTTTTCTAAATTTGAGACCCTGTTCTGTTTTGTAATTCAGTTCCTCTGTAGCCAAGTTTAAATTCCATGTATTAGTGATATTTTTCGATGTTTCTTTTTCTGTTAGACTTATTTCAGTTACAATCACCATACCCGAATCCACTCATTATGCTGCTACGGGCCTGGTGACATAGATTTCATTGCTGAGTGATATTGCTTTGTACATGAGTACCACAAATTCTTTATCCATTTTTCACTTTCTGTGATATTGAACTTGTACGGTAAACGAGGTTCTTGTAAACAGAGGCATCCCAAACTTTGGGGTGGCTGTGTCTTTTTGATTTTAATTTCCCTAAGCTATAGGACCATAAGTGGAAGTGCCCTAGGCTCTGTTGCTTTGTTTTTTAGATGTTTCAGGAAACACCATACGCTTCTCCGGAGTGGCTGTTGGCAATTTACATCCCACCCATCAGCATAACAAGGCTCCCAGTTCTCCATGGCCTGTTGCCTTTCTGGATTTTGCACTTTTTTCAGATGGCCCTTTTGACCGGGGGGAAGTGAGACTTCATTGTAGTGCAGATTTCCTTTGCAAGCTTGCTTGGTTGGCCAAAAAGGGCGTATGCGTTTTTTCCTGAATATATTCAGGAAAAAACGCATACGCCCTTTTTGGCCAGGTGCATCATTGTGGACGTTCTGCCTCTTTTCCTATGCTTTCAATGCAATTCCAGTCTACCTCCTGAAATCGGTTTCCTGCAATTCTGCCCCACTTTCAAGTCCTCTTGGCAGCCTTACTTCAGTCTATTTTTGGACGATAGCTGTCATTTATAACTCTGCTGGTTTGTCAATTGCAGTGCCCCTGAGCTCCTTTCTTCAACTCGCTTTCTTGTGAGCTGGCCGCAACACCGCAGGATGGCTTCAGGCCCTAATCTGGTTCCGGCCGGGCATGCTGAGCCTTTGGTTAATTCCTCTTCCTGGTGGGAAATGAGAGTTAAATTTGCCCGTCCAGACACCTCCAGCTAGCCTCTCATTGGTTCTCGCTATTCCTGTTAATCTTCCGCAGAAATTGCAAACTGGGCCAAACAGGAGGTTAAAGGGACTGACTCTCCAAGTCGGGAGAGTGCTAGTAAAGCGTCTGGAATGTTGCACCCGAGTACCAGGGGAGGAAAACTGAGACATATTTGAACACGTCTCCCGTTCACATGGTTGATCATACTCTGGGTTCCACATGCATGTTTTAGCTGAAGGAAGAATACCTTAAACCTGGAGAGTTGAGACCCGTGTAATGGGTACCATGCAATATGACTTCAAAGGGTTTTCATTTGCTCACCGAACCTCTCCAATCCTATCACTGCTGCGTTTATGCCCCTGTACACATGCTTTATTCTCTTTTGGAGGCATAGCAATCCATAGGTTTTAAGATACTTACTAGTCAGGTACATTCTTAGGCATTTAATATGGGGTTTTGAGTCCATTTCGTTGAGCAAGGAGTAGCTCTTGTGTATTCCATATTTGGCTTAAGGAACTTTATCTGTGCTCATTTCAATCTCTGGTTTTATGCAGCACCCCAACTCACCTTTCCCCTTAAGCAAGCATAAGTTGGTTTTCTAAATTTGAGACCCTGTTCTGTTCTGTAATTCAGTTCCTGTGTAGCCAAGTTTACATTCCGTGTATTACTGATATCTTATGATGTTTCTTTTTCTGTGTGAGTTATTTCAGTTAGAATCATCGTACCTGAATCCACTCATTATGCTGCTACGGGCCTGATGACATAGATTTCATTGCTGAGTGATACTGCATTGTACGTAAGTACCACAAGTTCTTTATCCATTTTTCACTTTCTGCGATGTTGAACTTGTACTGTAAACGAGGTTCTTGTAAACAGAGGCGTCCCAAACTTTGGGGTGGCTGTGTCTTTTTTATTTTAATTTCCCTAAGCTATAGGACCATAAGTGGAAGTGCCCTAGGCTCTGTTGCTTTGTTTTTTAGATGTTTCAGGAAACACCATACACTTCTCCTGAGTGTCTGTTGGCAATTTACATCCCGCCCATCAGCATAACAAGGCTCCCAGTTCTCCATGGCCTGTCCTGCCTTTCTGGATTTTACACTTTTTTCAGATGGACCTTTTGACCGGGGAGAAGTGAGACTTCATTGTAGTGCAGATTTCCTTTGCAAGCTTGCTTGGTTGGCCAAAAAGGGCGTATGCGTTTTTTCCTGAATATATTCAGGAAAAAACGCATACGCCCTTTTTGGCCAAGTGCATCATTGTGGACGTTCTGCCTCTTTTCCTATGCTTTCAATGCAATTCCAGTCTACCTCCTGAAATCGGTTTCCTGCAATTCTGCCCCGCTTTCAAGTCCTCTTGGCAGCCTTACTTCAGTATATTTTTGGACGATAGCTGTCATTTATAACTCTGCAGGTTTGTGAATTACAGTGCCCCTGAGCTCCTTTCTTCAACTCGCTTTCTTTTGAGCTGACCGCAGCACCGCAGGATGTCTTCAGGCTCTAATCTGGTTCTGGCACGGCACGCTGAGCGTTTGGTTATTTCCTCTTCCTGGTGGGAAATGAGAGTTAAATTTGCCCATCCAGACACCTCCAGCTAGTTTCTCATTGGTTCTCGCTATTCCTGTTCATCTTCCGCAGAAATTGCAAACTGGGCCAAACAGGAGGTTAAAGGGACTGACTCTCCAAGTGGGGAGAGTGTTAGTAAAGCGTCTGGAATGTTGCACCCGAGTACCAGGGTACGAAAACTGAGACATATTTGAACACGTCTCCCGATCACATGGTTGATCATACTCTGGGTTCCACATGCATGTTTTAGCTGAAGGAAGAATACCTAAAACCTGGGTAGTTGAAACCCGTGTAATGGGTACCATGCAATATGACTTCAAAGGGTCTTCATTTGCTCACCGAACCTCTCCAATCCTATCACTGCTGCGTTTATGCCCCTGTACACATGCTTGATTCTCTTTCGGACACATAGCAATCCATAGGTTTTAAGATACTTACAAGTCAGGTACATTCTTAGGCGTTTAATATGCGGTGTTGAGTCCATTTCGTTGAGCAAGGAGTAGCTCTTGTCTATTCCATATTTGGCTTAAGGAACTTTATCTGTGCTCATTTCAATCTCTGCTTTTATGCAGCACCCCAACTCACCTTTCCCCTTAAGCAAGCATAAGTTGGTTTTCTAAATTTGAGACCCTGTTCTGTTCTGTAATTCAGTTCCTGTGTAGCCAAGTTTACATTCCGTGTATTACTGATATCTTATGATGTTTCTTTTTCTGTGTGACTTATTTCAGTTAGAATCATCATACCTGAATCCACTCATTGTGCTGCTAAGGGCCTGATGACACAGATTTCATTGCTGAGTGATATTGCTTTGTAAGTAAATACCACAACTTCTTTATCCATTTTTCACTTTCTGCGATGTTGAACTTGTACTGTAAACGAGGTTCTTGTAAACAGAGCCGTTCCAAACTTTGGGGTGGCTGTGTCTTTTTGATTTTAATTTCCCTAAGCTATAGGACCATAAGTGGAAGTGCCCTAGGTTCTGTTGCTTTGTTTTTTAGATGTTTCAGGAAACACCATACACTTCTCCCGAATGTCTGTTGGCAATTTACATCCCGCCCATCAGCATAACAAGGCTCCCAGTTCTCCATGGCCTGTCCTGCCTTTCTGGATTTTACACTTTTTTCAGATGGCCCTTTTGACCGGGGGAAAGTGAGACTTCATTGTAGTGCAGATTTCCTTTGCAAGCTTGCTTGGTTGGCCAAAAAGGGCGTATGCGTTTTTTCCTGAATATATTCAGGAAAAAACGCATACGCCCTTTTTGACCAAGTGCATCATTGTGGACGTTCTGCCTCTTTTCCTATGCTTTCAATGCAATTCCAGTCTACCTCCTGAAATCGGTTTCCTGCAATTCTGCCCCGCTTTCAAGTCCTTTTGGCAGCCTTACTTCAGTATATTTTTGGACGATAGCTGTCATTTATAACTCTGCAGGTTTGTGAATTACAGTGCCCCTGAGCTCCTTTCTTCAACTCGCTTTCTTGTGACCTGGCCGCAACACCGCAGGATGGCTTCAGGCCCTAATCTGGTTCCGGCACGGCACGCTGAGCCTTTGGTTATTTCCTCTTCCTGGTGGGAATTGAGAGTTAAATTTGCCCGTCCAGACACCTCCAGCTAGTCTCTCATTGGTTCTCGCTATTCCTGTTCATCTTCCGCAGAAATTGCAAACTGGGCCAAACAGGAGGTTAAAGGCGCTGACTCTCCAAGTGGGGAGAGTGTTAGTAAAGTGTATGGAATGTTGCACCCGAGTACCAGGGGAGGAAAACTGAGACATATTTGAACACGTCTCCCGTTCACATGGTTGATCATACTTGGGTTCCACATGCATGTTTTAGCTGAAGGAAGAATACCTTAAACCTGGTGAGTTAAGACCCGTGTAATGGGTACCATGCAATATGACTTCAAAGGGTCTTCATTTGCTCACCAAACCTCTCCAATCCTATCACTGCTGCGTTTATGCCCCTGTACACATGTTTGATTCTCTTTCGGAGACATAGCAATCCATAGGTTTTAAGATACTTACTAGTCAGGTACATTCTTAGGCGTTTAATATGCGGTGTTGAGTCCATTTCGTTGAGCAAGGAGTAGCTCTTGTCTATTCCATATTTGGCTTAAGGAACTTTATCTGTGCTCATTTCAATCTCTGGTTTTATGCAGCACCCCAACTCACCTTTCCCCTGAAGCAAGCATAAGTTGGTTTTCTAAATTTGAGACCCTGTTCTGTTTTGGAATGCAGTTCCTGTGTAGCCAAGTTTACATTCCGTGTATTAGTGATATCTTATGATGTTTCTTTTTCTGTGTGACTTATTTCAGTTAGAATCATCGTACCTGAATCCACTCATTATGCTGCTATGGGCCTGATGACATAGATTTCATTGCTGAGTGATACTGCATTGTACGTAAGTACCACAACTTCTTTATCCATTTTTCACTTTCTGTGATATTGAACTTGTACGGTAAACGCGGTTCTTGTAAACAGAGGCGTCCCAAACTTTGGGGTGGCTGTGTCTTTTTGATTTTAATTTCCCTAAGCTATAGGACCATAAGTGGAAGTGCCCTAGGCTCTGTTGCTTTGTTTTTTGCATGTTTCAGGAAACACTATACACTTCTACTGAGTGTCTGTTGGCAATTTACATCCCGTCCATCAGCATAACAAGGCTCCCAGTTCTCCATGGCCTGTCCTGCCTTTCTGGATTTTACACTTTTTTCAGATGGACCTTTTGACCGGGGAGAAGTGAGACTTCATTGTAGTGCAGATTTCTTTGCAAGTTTGCTTGGTTGGCCAAAAAGGGTGTATGCGTTTTTTCCTGAATATATTAAGGAAAAAACGCATACGCCCTTTTTGGCCAAGTGCATCATTGTGGACGTTCTGCCTCTTTTCCTATGCTTTCAATGCAATTCCAGTCTACCTCCTGAAATCGGTTTCCTGCAATTCTGCCCCGCTTTCAAGTCCTTTTGGCAGCCTTACTTCAGTCTATTTTTGGACGATAGCTGTCATTTATAACTCTGCAGGTTTGTGAATTACAGTGCCCCTGAGCTCCTTTCTTCAACTCGCTTTCTTGTGAGCTGGCCGCAACACCGCAGGATGGCTTCAGGCCCTAATCTGGTTCCGGCACGGCACGCTGAGCCTTTGGTTATTTCCTCTTCCTGGTGGGAAATGAGAGTTAAATTTGCCCGTCCAGACACCTCCAGCTAGTCTCTCATTGGTTCTCACTATTCCTGTTCATCTTCCGCAGAAATTGCAAACTGGGCCAAACAGGAGGTTAAAGGCGCTGACTCTCCAAGTGGGGAGAGTGTTAGTAAAGCGTCTGGAATGTTGCACCCGAGTACCAGGGGAGGAAAATTGAGACATATTTGAACACGTCTCCCGATCACATGGTTGATCATACTCTGGGTTCCACATGCATGTTTTAGCTGAAGGAAGAATACCTAAAACCTGGGTAGTTGAAACCCGTGGAATGGGTACCATGCAATATGACTTCAAAGGGTCTTCATTTGCTCACCGAACCTCTCCAATCCTATCACTGCTGCGTTTATGCCCCTGTACACATGCTTGATTCTCTTTCGGAGACATAGCAATCCATAGGTTTTAAGATACTTACTAGTCAGGTACATTCTTAGGCGTTTAATATGCGGTGTTGAGTCCATTTCGTTGAGCAAGGAGTAGCTCTTGTCTATTCCATATTTGGCTTAAGGAACTTTATCTGTGCTCATTTCAATCTCTGGTTTTATGCAGCAACCCAACTCACCTTTCCCCTTAAGCAAGCATAAGTTGGTTTTCTAAATTTGAGAACCTGTTCTGTTTTGGAATTCAGTTCCTGTGTAGCCAAGTTTCCATTCCGTGTATTACTGATATCTTATGATGTTTCTTTTTCTGTGTGACTTATTTCAGTTAGAATCATCATACCTGAATCCACTCATTGTGCTGCTAAGGGCCTGATGACATAGATTTCATTGCTGAGTGATATTGCTTTGTAAGTGAATACCACAACTTCTTTATCCATTTTTCACTTTCTGCGATGTTGAACTTGTACTGTAAACGAGGTTCTTGTAAACAGAGGCGTCCCAAACTTTGGGGTGGCTGTGTCTTTTTGATTTTAATTTCCCTAAGCTATAGGACCATAAGTGGAAGTGCCCTAGGCTCTGTTGCTTTGTTTTTTAGATGTTTCAGGAAACACCATACACTTCTCCCGAGTGGCTGTTGGCAATTTACATCCCGCCCATCAGCATAACAAGGCTCCCAGTTCTCCATGGCCTGTTGCCTTTCTGGATTTTACACTTTTTTCAGATGGCCCTTTTGACCGGGGGGAAGTGAGACTTCATTGTAGTGCAGATTTCCTTTGCAAGCTTGCTTGGTTGGCCAAAAAGGGCGTATGCGTTTTTTCCTGAATATATTCAGGAAAAAACGCATACGCCCTTTTTGGCCAAGTGCATCATTGTGGACGTTCTGCCTCTTTTCCTATGCTTTCAATGCAATTCCAGTCTACCTCCTGAAATCGGTTTCCTGCAATTCTGCCCCGCTTTCAAGTCCTCTTGGCAGCCTTACTTCAGTCTATTTTTGGACGATAGCTGTCATTTATAACTCTGCAGGTTTGTGAATTACAGTGCCCCTGAGCTCCTTTCTTCAACTCGCTTTCTTGTGACCTGGCCGCAACACCGCAGGATGGCTTCAGGCCCTAATCTGGTTCCGGCCCGGCATGCTGAGCCTTTGGTTAATTCCTCTTCCTGGTGGGAAATGAGAGTTAAATTTGCCCGTCCAGACACCTCCAGCTAGCCTCTCATTGGTTCTCGCTATTCCTGTTCATCTTCCGCAGAAATTGCAAACTGGGCCAAACAGGAGGTTAAAGGCGCTGACTCTCCAAGTGGGGAGAGTGTTAGTAAAGCGTCTGGAATGTTGCACCCGAGTACCAGGGGAGGAAAACTGAGACATATTTGAACACGTCTCCCGTTCACATGGTTGATCATACTTGGGTTCCACATGCATGTTTTAGCTGAAGGAAGAATACCTTAAACCTGGAGAGTTGAGACCCGTGTAATGGGTACCATGCAATATGACTTCAAAGGGTCTTCATTTGCTCACCGAACCTCTCCAATCCTATCACTGCTGCGTTTGTGCCCCTGTACACATGCTTGATTCTCTTTCGGAGACATAGCAATCCATAGGTTTTAAGATACTTACAAGTCAGGTACATTCTTAGACGTTTAATATGCGGTGTTGAGTCCATTTCGTTGAGCAAGGAGTAGCTCTTGTCTATTCCATATTTGACTTAAGGAACTTTATCTGTGCTCATTTCAATCTCTGGTTTTATGCAGCACCCCAACTCACCTTTACCCTTAAGCAAGCATAAGTTGTTTTTCTAAATTTGAGACCCTGTTCTGTTCTGTAATTCAGTTCCTGTGTAGCCAAGTTTCCATTCCGTGTATTACTGATATCTTATGATGTTTCTTTTTCTGTGTGACTTATTTCAGTTAGAATCATCGTACCTGAATCCACTCATTATGCTGCTATGGGCCTGATGACATAGATTTCATTGCTGAGTGATATTGCTTTGTAAGTGAATACCACAACTTCTTTATCCATTTTTCACTTTCTGCGATGTTGAACTTGTACTGTAAACGAGGTTCTTGTAAACAGAGCCGTTCCAAACTTTGGGATGGCTGTGTCTTTTTGATTTTAATTTCCCTAAGCTATAGGACCATAAGTGGAAGTGCCCTAGGCTCTGTTGCTTTGTTTTTTAGATGTTTCAGGAAACACCATACACTTCTCCCAAGTGTCTGTTGGCAATTTACATCCCGCCCATCAGCATAACAAGGCTGCCAGTTCTCAATGGCCTGTTGCCTTTCTGGATTTTACATTTTTTTCAGATGGCCCTTTTGACCGGGGGGAAGTGAGACTTCATTGTAGTGCAGATTTCCTTTGCAAGCTTGCTTGGTTGGCCAAAAAGGGCGTATGCGTTTTTTCCTGAATATATTCAGGAAAAAACGCATACACCCTTTTTGGCCAAGTGCATCATTGTGGACGTTCTGCCTCTTTTCCTATGCTTTCAATGCAATTCCAGTCTACCTCCTGAAATCGGTTTCCTGCAATTCTGCCCCGCTTTCAAGTCCTCTTGGCAGCCTTACTTCAGTCTATTTTTGGACGATAGCTGTCATTTATAACTCTGCAGGTTTGTGAATTACAGTGCCCCTGAGCTCCTTTCTTCAACTTGCTTTCTTGTGACCTGGCCGCAACACCGCAGGATGGCTTCAGGCCCTAATCTGGTTCCGGCACGGCACGCTGAGCCTTTGGTTAATTCCTCTTCCTGGTGGGAAATGAGAGTTAAATTTGCCCGTCCAGACACCTTCAGCTAGCCTCTCATTGGTTCTCACTATTCCTGTTCATCTTCCACAGAAATTGCAAACTGGGCCAAACAGGAGGTTAAAGGCGCTGACTCTCCAAGTGGGGAGAGTGTTAGTAAAGCGTCTGGAATGTTGCACCCGAGTACAAGGGGAGGAAATCTGAGACATATTTGAACACGTCTCCCGATCACATGGTTGATCATACTCTGGGTTCCACATGCATGTTTTAGCTGAAGGAAGAATACCTAAAACCTGGGTAGTTGAAACCCGTGGAATGGGTACCATGCAATATGACTTCAAAGGGTCTTCATTTGCTCACCGAACCTCTCCAATCCTATCACTGCTGCGTTTATGCCCCTGTACACATGCTTGATTCTCTTTCGGACACATAGCAATCTATAGCTTTTAAGATACTTACTAGTCAGGTACATTCTTAGGCGTTTAATATGCGGTGTTGAGTCCATTTCTTTGAGCAAGGAGTAGCTCTTGTCTATTCCATATTTGGCCTAAGGAACTTTATCTGTGCTCATTTCAATCTCTGGTTTTATGCAGCACCCCAACTCACCTTTCCCCTTAAGCAAGCATAAGTTGGTTTTCTAAATTTGAGACCCTGTTCTGTTCTGTAATTCAGTTCCTGTGTAGCCAAGTTTACATTCCGTGTATTACTGATATCTTATGATGTTTCTTTTTCTGTGTGACTTATTTCAGTTAGAATCATCATACCTGAATCCACTCATTGTGCTGCTAAGGGCCTGATGACACAGATTTCATTGCTGAGTGATATTGCTTTGTAAGTAAATACCACAACTTCTTTATCCATTTTTCACTTTCTGCGATGTTGAACTTGTACTGTAAACGAGGTTCTTGTAAACAGAGCCGTTCCAAACTTTGGGGTGGCTGTGTCTTTTTGATTTTAATTTCCCTAAGCTATAGGACCATAAGTGGAAGTGCCCTAGGTTCTGTTGCTTAGTTTTTTAGATGTTTCAGGAAACACCATACACTTCTCCCGAGTGGTTGTTGGCAATTTACATCCTGCCCATCAGCATAACAAGGCTCCCAGTTCTCCATGGCCTGTCCTGCCTTTCTGGATTTTACACTTTTTTCAGATGGCCTTTTTGACCGGGGGGAAGTGAGACTTCATTGTAGTGCAGATTACCTTTGCAAGCTTGCTTGGTTGGTCAAAAAGGGCTTATGCGTTTTTACATCCCGCCCATCAGCATAACAAGACTCCCAGTTCTCCATGGCCTGTCCTGGCTTTCTGGATTTTACACTTTTTTCAGATGGCCCTTTTGACCGGGGGGAAGTGAGACTTCATTGTAGTGCAGATTTCCTTTGCAAGCTTGCTTGGTTGGCCAAAAAGGGCGTATGCGTTTTTTCCTGAATATATTCAGGAAAAAACGCATACACCCTTTTTGGCCAAGTGCATCATTGTGGACGTTCTGCCTCTTTTCCTATGCTTTCAATGCAATTCCAGTCTACCTCCTGAAATCAGTTTCCTGCAATTCTGCCCCGCTTTCAAGTCCTCTTGGCAGCCTTACTTCAGTCTATTTTTGGACGATAGCTGTCATTTATAACTCTGCAGGTTTGTGCATTACAGTGCCCCTGAGCTCCTTTCTTCAACTTGCTTTCTTGTGACCTGGCAGCAACACCGCAGGATGGCTTCAGGCCCTAATCTGGATCCGGCACGGCACGCTGAGTCTTTGGTTATTTCCTTTTCCTGGTGGGAAATGAGAGTTAAATTTGCCCGTCCAGACACCTCCAGCTAGTCTCTCATTGGTTCTCGCTATTCCTGTTCATCTTCCGCAGAAATTGCAAACTGGGCCAAACAGGAGGTTAAAGGCACTGACTCTCCAAGTGGGGAGAGTGTTAGTAAAGCGTCTGGAATGTTGCACCCGAGTACCAGGGGAGGAAAACTGAGACATATTTGAACACGTCTCCCGTTCACATGGTTGATCATACTTGGGTTCCACATGCATGTTTTAGTTGAAGGAAGAATACCTTAAACCTGGAGAGTTAAGACCCGTGTAATGGGTACCATGCAATATGACTTCAAAGGGTCTTCATTTGCTCACCGAACCTCTCCAATCCTATCACTGCTGCGTTTATGCCCCTGTACACATGCTTGATTCTCTTTCGGAGACATAGCAATCCATAGGTTTTTAAGATACTTACTAGTCAGGTACATTCTTAGGCATTTAATATGCGGTGTTGAGTCCATTTCGTTGAGCAAGGAGTAGCTCTTGTCTATTCCATATTTGACTTAAGGAACTTTATCTGTGCTCATTTCAATCTCTGGTTTTATGCAGCACCCCAACTCACCTTTCCCCTTAAGCAAGCATAAGTTGGTTTTCTAAATTTGAGACCCTGTTCTGTTCTGTAATTCAGTTCCTGTGTAGCCAAGTTTACATTCCGTGTATTACTGATATCTTATGATGTTTCTTTTTCTGTGTGACTTACTTGTGTTAGAATCATCATACCTGAATCCACTCATTGTGCTGCTAAGGGCCTGATGACACAGATTTCATTGCTGAGTGATATTGCTTTGTAAGTAAATACCACAACTTCTTTATCCATTTTTCACTTTCTGCGATGTTGAACTTGTACTGTAAACGAGGTTCTTGTAAACAGAGCCGTTCCAAACTTTGGGGTGGCTGTGTCTTTTTGATTTTAATTTCCCTAAGCTATAGGACCATAAGTGGAAGTGCCCTAGGTTCTGTTGCTTTGTTTTTTAGATGTTTCAGGAAACACCATACACTTCTCCCGAGTGGTTGTTGGCAATTTACATCCCGCCCATCAGCATAACAAGGCTCCCAGTTCTCCATGGCCTGTCCTGCCTTTCTGGATTTTACACTTTTTTCAGATGGCCCTTTTGACCGGGGGGAAGTGAGACTTCATTGTAGTGCAGATTTCCTTTGCAAGCTTGCTTGGTTGGCCAAAAAGGGCGTATGCGTTTTTTCCTGAATATATTCAGGAAAAAACGCATACGCCCTTTTTGGCCAAGTGCATCATTGTGGACGTTCTGCCTCTTTTCCTATGCTTTCAATGCAATTCCAGTCTACCTCCTGAAATCGGTTTCCTGCAATTCTGCCCCGCTTTCAAGTCCTCTTGGCAGCCTTACTTCAGTCTATTTTTGGACGATAGCTGTCATTTATAACTCTGCAGGTTTGTGAATTACAGTGCCCCTGAGCTCCTTTCTTCAACTCGCTTTCTTTTGAGCTGGCCGCAACACCGCAGGATGGCTTCAGGCCCTAATCTGGTTCCGGTACGGCACGCTGAGCCTTTGGTTATTTCCTCTTCCTGGTGAGAAATGAGAGTTAAATTTGCCCGTCCAGACACCTCCAGCTAGCCTCTCATTGGTTCTCGCTATTCCTGTTCATCTTCCGCAGAAATTGCAAACTGGGCCAAACAGGAGGTTAAAGGCGCTGACTCTCCAAGTGGGGAGAGTGTTAGTAAAGCGTCTGGAATGTTGCACCCGAGTACCAGGGGAGGAAAACTGAGACATATTTGAACACGTCTCCCGTTCACATGGTTGATCATACTTGGGTTCCACATGCATGTTTTAGCTGAAGGAAGAATACCTAAAACCTGCGTAGTTGAAACCCGTGGAATGGGTACCATGCAATATGACTTCAAAGGGTCTTCATTTGCTCACCGAACCTCTTCAATCCTATCACTGCTGCGTTTATGCCCCTGTACACATGCTTGATTCTCTTTCAGAGACATAGCAATCCATAGGTTTTAAGATACTTACTAGTCAGGTACATTCTTAGGCGTTTAATATGCGGTGTTGAGTCCATTTCGTTGAGCAAGGAGTAGCTCTTGTCTATTCCATATTTGGCTTAAGGAACTTTATCTGTGCTCATTTCAATCTCTGGTTTTATGCAGCACCCCAACTCACCTTTCCCCTTAAGCAAGCATAAGTTGGTTTTCTAAATTTGAGACCCTGTTCTGTTTTGGAATTCAGTTCCTGTGTAGCCAAGTTTACATTCCGTGTATTAGTGATATCTTATGATGTTTCTTTTTCTGTGTGACTTACTTCAGTTAGAATCATCATACCTGAATCCACTCATTGTGCTGCTAAGGGCCTGATGACACAGATTTCATTGCTGAGTGATATTGCTTTGTAAGTAAATACCACAACTTCTTTATCCATTTTTCACTTTCTGCGATGTTGAACTTGTACTGTAAATGAGGTTCTTGTAAACAGATCCGTTCCAAACTTTGGGGTGGCTGTGTCTTGTTTATTTTAATTTCCCTAAGCTATAGGACCATAAGTGGAAGTGCCCTAGGTTCTGTTGCTTTGTTTTTTAGATGTTTCAGGAAACACCATACACTTCTCCCGAGTGGTTGTTGGCAATTTACATCCCGCCCATCAGCATAACAAGGCTCCCAGTTCTCCATGGCCTGTCCTGCCTTTCGGGATTTTACACTTTTTTCAGATGGCCCTTTTGACCAGAGGGAAGTGAGACTTCATTGTAGTGCAGATTTCCTTTGCAAGCTTGCTTGGTTGGCCAAAAAGGGCGTATGCGTTTTTTCCTGAATATATTCAGGAAAAAACGCATACGCCCTTTTTGGCCAAGTGCATCATTGTGGACATTCTGCCTCTTTTCCTATGCTTTCAATGCAATTCCAGTCTACCTCCTGAAATCGGTTTCCTGCAATTCTGCCCCGCTTTCAAGTCCTCTTGGCAGCCTTACTTCAGTATATTTTTGGACGATAGCTCTCATTTATAACTCTGCAGGTTTGTGAATTACAGTGCCCCTGAGCTCCTTTCTTCAACTCGCTTTCTTGTGACCTGGCCGCAACACCGCAGGATGGCTTCAGGCCCTAATCTGGTTCCGGTACGGCACGCTGAGCCTTTGGTTATTTCCTCTTCCTGGTGGGAAATGAGAGTTAAATTTGCCCGTCCAGACACCTCCAGCTAGCCTCTCATTGGTTCTCGCTATTCCTGTTCATCTTCCGCAGAAATTGCAAACTGGGCCAAACAGGAGGTTAAAGGCGCTGACTCTCCAAGTGGGGAGAGTGTTAGTAAAGCGTCTGGAATGTTGCACCCGAGTACCAGGGGAGGAAAACTGAGACATATTTGAACACGTCTCCCGTTCACATGGTTGATCATACTTGGGTTCCACATGCATGTTTTAGCTGAAGGAAGAATACCTTAAACCTGGGTAGTTGAAACCCGTGGAATGGGTACCATGCAATATGACTTCAAAGGGTCTTCATTTGCTCACTGAACCTCTCCAATCCTATCACTGCTGCGTTTATGCCCCTGTACACATGCTTGATTCTCTTTCGGAGACATAGCAATCCATAGGTTTTAAGATACTTACAAGTCAGGTACATTCTTATGCGTTTAATATGCGGTGTTGAGTCCATTTCGTTGAGCAAGGAGTAGCTCTTGTCTATTCCATATTTGGCTTAAGGAACTTTATCTGTGCTCATTTCAATCTCTGGTTTTATGCAGCACCCCAACTCACCTTTCCCCTTAAGCAAGCATAAGTTGGTTTTCTAAATTTGAGACCCTGTTCTGTTCTGTAATTCAGTTCCTGTGTAGCCAAGTTTACATTCCGTGTATTACTGATATCTTATGATGTTTCTTTTTCTGTGTGACTTACTTCAGTTAGAATCATCGTACCTGAATCCACTCATTGTGCTGCTAAGGGCCTGATGACACAGATTTCATTGCTGAGTGATACTGCATTGTACGTAAGTACCACAACTTCTTTATCCATTTTTCACTTTCTGCGATATTGAACTTGTACTGTAAACGAGGTTCTTGTAAACAGAGCCGTTCCAAACTTTGGGGTGGCTGTGTCTTTTAGATTTTAATTTCCCTAAGCTATAGGACCATAAGTGGAAGTGCCCTAGGTTCTGTTGCTTTGTTTTTTAGATGTTTCAGGAAACACCATACACTTCTCCCGAGTGGTTGTTGGCAATTTACATCCCGCCCATCAGCATAACAAGGCTCCCAGTTCTCCATGGCCTGTCCTGCCTTTCTGGATTTTACACTTTTTTCAGATGGCCCTTTTGACCGGGGGGAAGTGAGACTTCATTGTAGTGCAGATTTCCTTTGCAAGCTTGCTTGGTTGGCCAAAAAGGGCGTATGCGTTTTTTCCTGAATATATTCAGGAAAAAACGCATACGCCCTTTTTGGCCAAGTGCATCATTGTGGACGTTCTGCCTCTTTTCCTATGCTTTCAATGCAATTCCAGTCTACCTCCTGAAATCGGTTTCCTGCAATTCTGCCCCGCTTTCAAGTCCTCTTGGCAGCCTTACTTCAGTCTATTTTTGGACGATAGCTGTCATTTATAACTCTGCAGGTTTGTGAATTACAGTGCCCCTGAGCTCCTTTCTTCAACTCGCTTTCTTGTGACCTGGCCGCAACACCGCAGGATGGCTTCAGGCCCTAATCTGGTTCCGGCCCGGCACGCTGAGCCTTTGGTTATTTCCTCCTCATGGTGGGAAATGAGAGTTAAATTTGCCCGTCCAGAAACCTACAGCTAGCCTCTCATTGGTTCTCGCTATTCCTGTTCATCTTCCGCAGAAATTGCAAACTGGGCCAAACAGGAGGTTAAAGGGACTGACTCTCCAAGTGGGGAGAGTGTTAGTAAAGCGTCTGGAATGTTGCACCCGAGTACCAGGGGAGGAAAACTGAGACATATTTGAACACGTCTCCCGATCACATGGTTGATCATACTCTGGGTTCCACATGCATGTTTTAGCTGAAGGAAGAATACCTAAAACCTGGGTAGTTGAAACCCGTGGAATGGGTACCATGCAATATGACTTCAAAGGGTCTTCATTTGCTCACCGAACCTCTCCAATCCTATCACTGCTGCGTTTATGCCCCTGTACACATGCTTGATTCTCTTTCGGAGACATAGCAATCTATAGCTTTTAAGATACTTACTAGTCAGGTACATTCTTAGGCGTTTAATATGCGGTGTTGAGTCCATTTCTTTGAGCAAGGAGTAGCTCTTGTCTATTCCATATTTGGCTTAAGGAACTTTATCTGTGCTCATTTCAATCTCTGGTTTTATGCAGCACCCCAACTCACCTTTCCCCTTAAGCAAGCATAAGTTGGTTTTCTAAATTTGAGACCCTGTTCTGTTCTGTAATTCAGTTCCTGTGTAGCCAAGTTTACATTCCGTGTATTACTGATATCTTATGATGTTTCTTTTTCTGTGTGACTTACTTCAGTTAGAATCATCGTACCTGAATCCACTCATTGTGCTGCTAAGGGCCTGATGACACAGATTTCATTGCTGAGTGATACTGCATTGTACGTAAGTACCACAACTTCTTTATCCATTTTTCACTTTCTGCGATATTGAACTTGTACTGTAAACGAGGTTCTTGTAAACAGAGCCGTTCCAAACTTTGGGGTGGCTGTGTCTTTTAGATTTTAATTTCCCTAAGCTATAGGACCATAAGTGGAAGTGCCCTAGGTTCTGTTGCTTTGTTTTTTAGATGTTTCAGGAAACACCATACACTTCTCCCGAGTGGTTGTTGGCAATTTACATCCCGCCCATCAGCATAACAAGGCTCCCAGTTCTCCATGGCCTGTCCTGCCTTTCTGGATTTTACACTTTTTTCAGATGGCCCTTTTGACCGGGGGGAAGTGAGACTTCATTGTAGTGCAGATTTCCTTTGCAAGCTTGCTTGGTTGGCCAAAAAGGGCGTATGCGTTTTTTCCTGAATATATTCAGGAAAAAACGCATACGCCCTTTTTGGCCAAGTGCATCATTGTGGACGTTCTGCCTCTTTTCCTATGCTTTCAATGCAATTCCAGTCTACCTCCTGAAATCGGTTTCCTGCAATTCTGCCCCGCTTTCAAGTCCTCTTGGCAGCCTTACTTCAGTCTATTTTTGGACGATAGCTGTCATTTATAACTCTGCAGGTTTGTGAATTACAGTGCCCCTGAGCTCCTTTCTTCAACTCGCTTTCTTGTGACCTGGCCGCAACACCGCAGGATGGCTTCAGGCCCTAATCTGGTTCCGGCCCGGCACGCTGAGCCTTTGGTTATTTCCTCCTCATGGTGGGAAATGAGAGTTAAATTTGCCCGTCCAGAAACCTACAGCTAGCCTCTCATTGGTTCTCGCTATTCCTGTTCATCTTCCGCAGAAATTGCAAACTGGGCCAAACAGGAGGTTAAAGGGACTGACTCTCCAAGTGGGGAGAGTGTTAGTAAAGCGTCTGGAATGTTGCACCCGAGTACCAGGGGAGGAAAACTGAGACATATTTGAACACGTCTCCCGATCACATGGTTGATCATACTCTGGGTTCCACATGCATGTTTTAGCTGAAGGAAGAATACCTAAAACCTGGGTAGTTGAAACCCGTGGAATGGGTACCATGCAATATGACTTCAAAGGGTCTTCATTTGCTCACCGAACCTCTCCAATCCTATCACTGCTGCGTTTATGCCCCTGTACACATGCTTGATTCTCTTTCGGAGACATAGCAATCTATAGCTTTTAAGATACTTACTAGTCAGGTACATTCTTAGGCGTTTAATATGCGGTGTTGAGTCCATTTCTTTGAGCAAGGAGTAGCTCTTGTCTATTCCATATTTGGCTTAAGGAACTTTATCTGTGCTCATTTCAATCTCTGGTTTTATGCAGCACCCCAACTCACCTTTCCCCTTAAGCAAGCATAAGTTGGTTTTCTAAATTTGAGACCCTGTTCTGTTCTGTAATTCAGTTCCTGTGTAGCCAAGTTTACATTCCGTGTATTACTGATATCTTATGATGTTTCTTTTTCTGTGTGACTTATTTCAGTTAGAATCATCATACCTGAATCCACTCATTGTGCTGCTAAGGGCCTGATGACACAGATTCCATTGCTGAGTGATATTGCTTTGTAAGTAAATACCACAACTTCTTTATCCATTTTTCACTTTCTGCGATGTTGAACTTGTACTGTAAACGAGGTTCTTGTAAACAGAGCCGTTCCAAACTTTGGGGTGGCTGTGTCTTTTTGATTTTAATTTCCCTAAGCTATAGGACCATAAGTGGAAGTGCCCTAGGTTCTGTTGCTTTGTTTTTTAGATGTTTCAGGAAACACCATACACTTCTCCCGAGTGGTTGTTGGCAATTTACATCCTGCCCATCAGCATAACAAGGCTCACAGTTCTCCATGGCCTGTCCTGCCTTTCTGGATTTTACACTTTTTTCAGATGGCCTTTTTGACCGGGGGGAAGTGAGACTTCATTGTAGTGCAGATTACCTTTGCAAGCTTGCTTGGTTGGTCAAAAAGGGCGTATGCGTTTTTACATCCCGCCCATCAGCATAACAAGACTCCCAGTTCTCCATGGCCTGTCCTGGCTTTCTGGATTTTACACTTTTTTCAGATGGCCCTTTTGACCGGGGGGAAGTGAGACTTCATTGTAGTGCAGATTTCCTTTGCAAGCTTGCTTGGTTGGCCAAAAAGGGCGTATGCGTTTTTTCCTGAATATATTCAGGAAAAAACGCATACACCCTTTTTGGCCAAGTGCATCATTGTGGACGTTCTGCCTCTTTTCCTATGCTTTCAATGCAATTCCAGTCTACCTGCTGAAATCAGTTTCCTGCAATTCTGCCCCGCTTTCAAGTCCTCTTGGCAGCCTTACTTCAGTCTATTTTTGGACGATAGCTGTCATTTATAACTCTGCAGGTTTGTGCATTACAGTGCCCCTGAGCTCCTTTCTTCAACTTGCTTTCTTGTGACCTGGCCGCAACACCGCAGGATGGCTTCAGGCCCTAATCTGGTTCCGGCACGGCACGCTGAGCCTTTGGTTATTTCCTTTTCCTGGTGGGAAATGAGAGTTAAATTTGCCCGTCCAGACACCTCCAGCTAGTCTCTCATTGGTTCTCGCTATTCCTGTTCATCTTCCGCAGAAATTGCAAACTGGGCCAAACAGGAGGTTAAAGGCGCTGACTCTCCAAGTGGGGAGAGTGTTAGTAAAGCGTCTGGAATGTTGCACCCGAGTACCAGGGGAGGAAAACTGAGACATATTTGAACACGTCTCCCGTTCACATGGTTGATCATACTTGGGTTCCACATGCATGTTTTAGTTGAAGGAAGAATACCTTAAACCTGGAGAGTTAAGACCCGTGTAATGGGTACCATGCAATATGACTTCAAAGGGTCTTCATTTGCTCACCGAACCTCTCCAATCCTATCACTGCTGCGTTTATGCCCCTGTACACATGCTTGATTCTCTTTCGGAGACATAGCAATCCATAGGTTTTTAAGATACTTACTAGTCAGGTACATTCTTAGGCATTTAATATGCGGTGTTGAGTCCATTTCGTTGAGCAAGGAGTAGCTCTTGTCTATTCCATATTTGACTTAAGGAACTTTATCTGTGCTCATTTCAATCTCTGGTTTTATGCAGCACCCCAACTCACCTTTACCCTTAAGCAAGCATAAGTTGGTTTTCTAAATTTGAGACCCTGTTCTGTTCTGTAATTCAGTTCCTGTGTAGCCAAGTTTACATTCCGTGTATTACTGATATCTTATGATGTTTCTTTTTCTGTGTGACTTACTTGTGTTAGAATCATCATACCTGAATCCACTCATTGTGCTGCTAAGGGCCTGATGACACAGATTTCATTGCTGAGTGATATTGCTTTGTAAGTAAATACCACAACTTCTTTATCCATTTTTCACTTTCTGCGATGTTGAACTTGTACTGTAAACGAGGTTCTTGTAAACAGAGCCGTTCCAAACTTTGGGGTGGCTGTGTCTTTTTGATTTTAATTTCCCTAAGCTATAGGACCATAAGTGGAAGTGCCCTAGGTTCTGTTGCTTTGTTTTTTAGATGTTTCAGGAAACACCATACACTTCTCCCGAGTGGTTGTTGGCAATTTACATCCCGCCCATCAGCATAACAAGGCTCCCAGTTCTCCATGGCCTGTCCTGCCTTTCTGGATTTTACACTTTTTTCAGATGGCCCTTTTGACCGGGGGGAAGTGAGACTTCATTGTAGTGCAGATTTCCTTTGCAAGCTTGCTTGGTTGGCCAAAAAGGGCGTATGCGTTTTTTCCTGAATATATTCAGGAAAAAACGCATACGCCCTTTTTGGCCAAGTGCATCATTGTGGACGTTCTGCCTCTTTTCCTATGCTTTCAATGCAATTCCAGTCTACCTCCTGAAATCGGTTTCCTGCAATTCTGCCCCGCTTTCAAGTCCTCTTGGCAGCCTTACTTCAGTCTATTTTTGGACGATAGCTGTCATTTATAACTCTGCAGGTTTGTGAATTACAGTGCCCCTGAGCTCCTTTCTTCAACTCGCTTTCTTGTGAGCTGGCCGCAACACCGCAGGATGGCTTCAGGCCCTAATCTGGTTCTGGTACGGCACGCTGAGCCTTTGGTTATTTCCTCTTCCTGGTGAGAAATGAGAGTTAAATTTGCCCGTCCAGACACCTCCAGCTAGCCTCTCATTGGTTCTCGCTATTCCTGTTCATCTTCCGCAGAAATTGCAAACTGGGCCAAACAGGAGGTTAAAGGCGCTGACTCTCCAAGTGGGGAGAGTGTTAGTAAAGCGTCTGGAATGTTGCACCCGAGTACCAGGGGAGGAAAACTGAGACATATTTGAACACGTCTCCCGTTCACATGGTTGATCATACTTGGGTTCCACATGCATGTTTTAGCTGAAGGAAGAATACCTAAAACCTGCGTAGTTGAAACCCGTGGAATGGGTACCATGCAATATGACTTCAAAGGGTCTTCATTTGCTCCCCGAACCTCTTCAATCCTATCACTGCTGTGATTATGCCCCTGTACACATGCTTGATTCTCTTTCGGAGACATAGCAATCCATAGGTTTTAAGATACTTACTAGTCAGGTACATTCTTAGGCGTTTAATATGCGGTGTTGAGTCCATTTCGTTGAGCAAGGAGTAGCTCTTGTCTATTCCATATTTGGCTTAAGGAACTTTATCTGTGCTCATTTCAATCTCTGGTTTTATGCAGCACCCCAACTCACCTTTCCCCTTAAGCAAGCATAAGTTGGTTTTCTAAATTTGAGACCCTGTTCTGTTTTGGAATTCAGTTCCTGTGTAGCCAAGTTTACATTCCGTGTATTAGTGATATCTTATGATGTTTCTTTTTCTGTGTGACTTACTTCAGTTAGAATCATCATACCTGAATCCACTCATTGTGCTGCTAAGGGCCTGATGACACAGATTTCATTGCTGAGTGATATTGCTTTGTAAGTAAATACCACAACTTCTTTATCCATTTTTCACTTTCTGCGATGTTGAACTTGTACTGTAAACGAGGTTCTTGTAAACAGATCCATTCCAAACTTTGGGGTGGCTGTGTCTTGTTTATTTTAATTTCCCTAAGCTATAGGACCATAAGTGGAAGTGCCCTAGGTTCTGTTGCTTTGTTTTTTAGATGTTTCAGGAAACACCATACACTTCTCCCGAGTGGTTGTTGGCAATTTACATCCCGCCCATCAGCATAACAAGGCTCCCAGTTCTCCATGGCCTGTCCTGCCTTTCTGGATTTTACACTTTTTTCAGATGGCCCTTTTGACCAGGGGGAAGTGAGACTTCATTGTAGTGCAGATTTCCTTTGCAAGCTTGCTTGGTTGGCCAAAAAGGGCGTATGCGTTTTTTCCTGAATATATTCAGGAAAAAACGCATACGCCCTTTTTGGCCAAGTGCATCATTGTGGACATTCTGCCTCTTTTCCTATGCTTTCAATGCAATTCCAGTCTACCTCCTGAAATCGGTTTCCTGCAATTCTGCCCCGCTTTCAAGTCCTCTTGGCAGCCTTACTTCAGTCTATTTTTGGACGATAGCTGTCATTTATAACTCTGCAGGTTTGTGCATTACAGTGCCCCTGAGCTCCTTTCTTCAACTTGCTTTCTTGTGACCTGGCAGCAACACTGCAGGATGGCTTCAGGCCCTAATCTGGTTCCGGCACGGCACGCTGAGCCTTTGGTTATTTCCTTTTCCTGGTGGGAAATGAGAGTTAAATTTGCCCGTCCAGACACCTCCAGCTAGCCTCTCATTGGTTCTCGCTATTCCTGTTCATCTTCCGCAGAAATTGCAAACTGGGCCAAACAGGAGGTTAAAGGCGCTGACTCTCCAAGTGGGGAGAGTGTTAGTAAAGCGTCTGGAATGTTGCACCCGAGTACCAGGGGAGGAAAACTGAGACATATTTGAACATGTCTCCCGTTCACATGGTTGATCATACTTGGGTTCCACATGCATGTTTTAGCTGAAGGAAGAATACCTAAAACCTGGGTAGTTGAAACCCGTGGAATGGGTACCATGCAATATGACTTCAAAGGGTCTTCATTTGCTCACCGAACCTCTCCAATCCTATCACTGCTGCGTTTATGCCCCTGTACACATGCTTGATTCTCTTTCGGAGACATAGCAATCCATAGGTTTTAAGATACTTACTAGTCAGGTACATTCTTAGGCGTTTAATATGCGGTGTTGAGTCCATTTCGTTGAGCAAGGAGTAGCTCTTGTCTATTCCATATTTGGCTTAAGGAACTTTATCTGTGCTCATTTCAATCTCTGGTTTTATGCAGCACCCCAACTCACCTTTCCCCTTAAGCAAGCATAAGTTGGTTTTCTAAATTTGAGACCCTGTTCTGTTCTGTAATTCAGTTCCTGTGTAGCCAAGTTTACATTCCGTGTATTACTGATATCTTATGATGTTTCTGTTTCTGTGTGACTTATTTCAGTTAGAATCATCATACCTGAATCCACTCATTGTGCTGCTAAGGTCCTGATGACACAGATTTCATTGCTGAGTGATATTGCTTTGTAAGTAAATACCAAAACTTCTTTATCCATTTTTCACTTTCTGCGATGTTGAACTTGTACTGTAAACGAGGTTCTTGTAAACAGAGCCGTTCGAAACTTTGGGGTGGCTGTGTCTTTTTGAATTTAAATTACCTAAGCTATAGGACCATAAGTGGAAGTGCCCTAGGCTCTGTTGCTTTGTTTTTTAGATGTTTCAGGAAACACCATACACTTCTCCCGAGTGGTTGTTGGCAATTTACATCCCGCCCTTCAGCATAACAAGGCTCCCAGTTCTCCATGGCCTGTCCTGCCTTTCTGGATTTTACACTTTTTTCAGATGGCCCTTTTGACCGGGGGAAGTGAGACTTCATTGTAGTGCAGATTTCCTTTGCAAGCTTGCTTGGTTGGCCAAAAAGTGCGTATGCGTTTTTTCCTGAATATATTCAGGAAAAAACGCATACGCACTTTTTGGCCAAGTGCATCATTGTGGACGTTCTGCCTCTTTTCCTATGCTTTCAATGCAATTCCAGTCTACCTCCTGAAATCGGTTTCCTGCAATTCTGCCACGCTTTCAAGTCCTCCTGGCAGCCTTACTTCAGTCTATTTTTGGACGATAGCTCTCATTTATAACTCTGCAGGTTTGTGAATTACAGTGCCCCTGAGCTCCTTTCTTCAACTTGCTTTCTTGTGACCTGGCCGCAACACCGCAGGATGGCTTCAGGCCCTAATCTGGTTCCGGTACGGCACGCTCAGCATTTGGTTATTTCCTCTTCCTGGTGGGAAATGAGAGTTAAATTTGCCCGTCCAGACACCTCCAGCTAGCCTCTCATTGGTTCTCGCTATTCCTGTTCATCTTCCGCAGAAATTGCAAACTGGGCCAAACAGGAGGTTAAAGGCGCTGACTCTCCAAGTGGGGAGAGTGTTAGTAAAGCATCTGGAATGTTGCACCCGAGTACCAGGGGAGGAAAACTGAGACATATTTGAACACGTCTCCCGTTCACATGGTTGATCATACTCTGGGTTCCACATGCATGTTTTAGCTGAAGGAAGAATACCTTAAACCTGGAGAGTTGAGACCCGTGTAATGGGTACCATGCAATATGTCTTCAAAGGGTCTTCATTTGCTCACCGAACCTCTCCAATCCTATCACTGCTGCGTT
Source organism: Delphinus delphis (assembly GCF_949987515.2). Classification (NCBI taxonomy): domain Eukaryota; kingdom Metazoa; phylum Chordata; class Mammalia; order Artiodactyla; family Delphinidae; genus Delphinus; species Delphinus delphis. The sequence goes on along the minus strand of NW_027192918.1, from coordinate 206,196 downwards.
TATGCCCCTGTACACACGCTGGATTCTCTTTTGGAGACATAGCAATCCATAGGTTTTAAGATACTTACTAGTCAGGTACATTCTTAGGCGTTTAATATGGGGTGTTGAGTCCATTTCGTTGAGCAAGGAGTAGCTTTTGTCTATTCCATATTTGGCTTAAGGAACTTTATCTGTGCTCATTTCAATCTCTGGTTTTATGCAGCAACCCAACTCACCTTTCCCCTTAAGCAAGCATAAGTTGGTTTTCTAAATTTGAGACCCTGTTCTGTTTTGGAATGCAGTTCCTGTGTAGCCAAGTTTACATTCCGTGTATTAGTGATATCTTATGATGTTTCTTTTTCTGTGTGACTTATTTCAGTTAGAATCATCGTACCTGAATCCACTCATTATGCTGCTACGGGCCTGATGACATAGATTTCATTGCTGAGTGATACTGCATTGTACGTAAGTACCACAAGTTCTTTATCCATTTTTCACTTTCTGTGATATTGAACTTGTACGGTAAACGAGGTTCTTGTAAACGGAGGCGTCCCAAATTTTGGGGTGGCTGTGTCTTTTTGATTTTAATTTCCCTAAGCTATAGGACCATAAGTGGAAGTGCCCTAGGCTCTGTTGCTTTGTTTTTTAGATGTTTCAGGAAACACCATACACTTCTCCTGAGTGTCTGTTGGCAATTTACATCCCGCCCATCAGCATAACAAGGCTCCCAGTTCTCAATGGCCTGTTGCCTTTCTGGATTTTACACTTTTTTCAGATGGCCCTTTTGACCAGGGGGAAGTGAGACTTCATTGTAGTGCAGATTTCCTTTGCAAGCCTGCTTGCTTGGCCAAAAAGGGCGTATGCGTTTTTTCCTGAATATATTCAGGAAAAAACGCATACGCCCTTTTTGGCCAAGTGCATCATTGTGGACGTTCTGCCTCTTTTCCTATGCTTTCAATGCAATTCCAGTGTACCTCCTGAAATCGGTTTCCTGCAATTCTGCCCCGCTTTCAAGTCCTCTTGGCAGCCTTACTTCAGTCTATTTTTGGACGATAGCTGTCATTTATAACTCTGCAGGTTTGTGAATTACAGTGCCCCTGAGCTCCTTTCTTCAACTCGCTTTCTTGTGACCTGGCCGCAACACCGCAGGATGGCTTCAGGCCCTAATCTGGTTCCGGCCCGGCACGCTGAGCCTTTGGTTAATTCCTCTTCCTGGTGGGAAATGAGAGTTAAATTTGCCCGTCCAGACACCTCCAGCTAGCCTCTCATTGGTTCTCGCTATTCCTGTTCATCTTCCGCAGAAATTGCAAACTGGGCCAAACAGGAGGTTAAAGGGACTGACTCTCCAAGTCGGGAGAGTGTTAGTAAAGCGTCTGGAATGTTGCACCCGAGTACCAGGGGACGAAAACTGAGACATATTTGAACACGTCTCCCGATCACATGGTTGATCATACTCTGGGTTCCACATGCATGTTTTAGCTGAATAAAGAATACCTTAAACCTGGAGAGTTGAGACCCGTGGAATGGGTACCATGGAATATGACTTCAAAGGGTCTTCATTTGCTCACCGAACCTCTCCAATCCTATCACTGCTGCGTTTATGCCCCTGTACACACGCTTGATTCTCTTTTGGAGACATAGCAATCCATAGGTTTTAAGATACTTACTAGTCAGGTACATTCTTAGGCGTTTAATATGGGGTTTGGAGTCCATTTCGTTGAGCAAGGAGTAGCTCTTGTCTATTCCATATTTGGCTTAAGGAACTTTATCTGTGCTCATTTCAATCTCTGGTTTTATGCAGCACCCCAACTCACCTTTCCCCTTAAGCAAGCATAAGTTGGTTTTCTAAATTTGAGACCCTGTTCTGTTTTGGAATGCAGTTCCTGTGTAGCCAAGTTTACATTCCGTGTATTAGTGATATCTTATGATGTTTCTTTTTCTGTGTGACTTATTTCAGTTAGAATCATCATACCTGAATCCACTCATTGTGCTGCTAAGGGCCTGATGACACAGATTTCATTGCTGAGTGATATTGCTTTGTAAGTAAATACCACAACTTCTTTATCCATTTTTCACTTTCTGCGATGTTGAACTTGTACTGTAAACGAGGTTCTTGTAAACAGAGCCGTTCGAAACTTTGGGGTGGCTGTTTCTTTTTCATTTTAATTTCCCTAATCTATAGGACCATAAGTGGAAGTGCCCTAGGTTCTGTTGCTGTGTTTTTTAGTTGTTTCAGGAAACACCATACACTTCTCCCAAGTGGTTCTTGGCAGTTTACATCCCGCCCATCAGCATAACAAGGCTCCCAGTTCTCCATGGCCTGTCCTGCCTTTCGGAATTTTACACTTTTAACAGATGGCCCTTTTGACCGGGGGGAAGTGAGACTTCATTGTAGTGCAGATTTCCTTTGCAAGCTTGCTTGGTTGGCCAAAAAGGGCGTATGCGTTTTTTCCTGAATATATTCAGGAAAAAACGCATACGCCCTTTTTGGCCAAGTGCATCATTGTGGACGTTCTGCCTCTTTTCCTATGCTTTCAATGCAATTCCAGTCTACCTCCTGAAATCGGTTTCCTGCAATTCTGCCCCGCTTTCAAGTCCTCTTGGCAGCCTTACTTCAGTCTATTTTTGGACGATAGCTCTCATTTATAACTCTGCAGGTTTGTGAATTACAGTGCCCCTGAGCTCGTTTCTTCAACTCGCTTTTTTGTGACCTGGCCGCAACACCACAGGATGGCTTCAGGCCCTAATCTGGTTCCGGCACGGCACGCTGAGCCTTTGGTTATTTCCTCTTCCTGGTGGGAAATGAGAGTTAAATTTGCCCGTCCAGACACCTCCAGCTAGCCTCTCATTGGTTCTCGCTATTCCTGTTCATCTTCCGCAGAAATTGCAAACTGTGCCAAACAGGAGGTTAAAGGCGCTGACTCTCCAAGTGGGGAGAGTGTTAGTAAAGCGTCTGGAATGTTGCACCCGAGTACCAGGGGAGGAAAACTGAGACATATTTTAACACGTCTCCCTATCACACGGTTGATCATACTCTGGGTTCCACATGCATGTTTTAGCTGAAGGAAGAATACCTAAAACCTGGGTAGTTGAAACCCGTGGAATGGGTACCATGCAATATGACTTCAAAGGGTCTTCATTTGCTCACCGAACCTCTCCAATCCTATCACTGCTGCGTTTATGCCCCTGTACACATGCTTGATTCTCTTTCGGAGACATAGCAATCCATAGGTTTTAAGATACTTACTAGTCAGGTACATTCTTATGCGTTTAATATGCGGTGTTGAGTCCATTTCGTTGAGCAAGGAGTAGCTCTTGTCTATTCCATATTTGGCTTAAGGAACTTTATCTGTGCTCATTTCAATCTCTGGTTTTATGCAGCACCCCAACTCACCTTTCCCCTTAAGCAAGCATAAGTTGGTTTTCTAAATTTGAGACCCTGTTCTGTTCTGTAATTCAGTTCCTGTGTAGCCAAGTTTACATTCCGTGTATTACTGATATCTTATGATGTTTCTGTTTCTGTGTGACTTATTTCAGTTAGAATCATCATACCTGAATCCACTCATTGTGCTGCTAAGGGCCTGATGACACAGATTTCATTGCTGAGTGATATTGCTTTGTAAGTAAATACCAAAACTTTATCCATTTTTCACTTTCTGCGATGTTGAACTTGTACTGTAAACGAGGTTCTTGTAAACAGAGCCGTTCGAAACTTTGGGGTGGCTGTGTCTTTTTGAATTTAAATTCCCTAAGATATAGGACCATAAGTGGAAGTGCCCTAGGCTCTGTTGCTTTGTTTTTTAGATGTTTCAGGAAACACCATACACTTCTCCCGAGTGGTTGTTGGCAATTTACATCCCGCCCTTCAGCATAACAAGGCTCCCAGTTCTCCATGGCCTGTCCTGCCTTTCTGGATTTTACACTTTTTTCAGATGGCCCTTTTGACCGGGGGAAGTGAGACTTCATTGTAGTGCAGATTTCCTTTGCAAGCTTGCTTGGTTGGCCAAAAAGTGCGTATGCGTTTTTTCCTGAATATATTCAGGAAAAAACACATACGCACTTTTTGGCCAAGTGCATCATTGTGGACGTTCTGCCTCTTTTCCTATGCTTTCAATGCAATTCCAGTCTACCTCCTGAAATCGGTTTCCTGCAATTCTGCCCCGCTTTCAAGTCCTCCTGGCAGCCTTACTTCAGTCTATTTTTGGACGATAGCTCTCATTTATAACTCTGCAGGTTTGTGAATTACAGTGCCCCTGAGCTCCTTTCTTCAACTTGCTTTCTTGTGACCTGGCCGCAACACCGCAGGATGGCTTCAGGCCCTAATCTGGTTCCGGTACGGCACGCTCAGCATTTGGTTATTTCCTCTTCCTGGTGGGAAATGAGAGTTAAATTTGCCCGTCCAGACACCTCCAGCTAGCCTCTCATTGGTTCTCGCTATTCCTGTTCATCTTCCGCAGAAATTGCAAACTGGGCCAAACAGGAGGTTAAAGGCGCTGACTCTCCAAGTGGGGAGAGTGTTAGTAAAGCGTCTGGAATGTTGCACCCGAGTACCAGGGGAGGAAAACTGAGACATATTTGAACACGTCTCCCGTTCACATGGTTGATCATACTCTGGGTTCCACATGCATGTTTTAGCTGAAGGAAGAATACCTTAAACCTGGAGAGTTGAGACCCGTGTAATGGGTACCATGCAATATGTCTTCAAAGGGTCTTCATTTGCTCACCGAACCTCTCCAATCCTATCACTGCTGCGTTTATGCCCCTGTACACACGCTGGATTCTCTTTTGGAGACATAGCAATCCATAGGTTTTAAGATACTTACTAGTCAGGTACATTCTTAGGCGTTTAATATGGGGTGTTGAGTCCATTTCGTTGAGCAAGGAGTAGCTTTTGTCTATTCCATATTTGGCTTAAGGAACTTTATCTGTGCTCATTTCAATCTCTGGTTTTATGCAGCAACCCAACTCACCTTTCCCCTTAAGCAAGCATAAGTTGGTTTTCTAAATTTGAGACCCTGTTCTGTTTTGGAATGCAGTTCCTGTGTAGCCAAGTTTACATTCCGTGTATTAGTGATATCTTATGATGTTTCTTTTTCTGTGTGACTTATTTCAGTTAGAATCATCGTACCTGAATCCACTCATTATGCTGCTACGGGCCTGATGACATAGATTTCATTGCTGAGTGATACTGCATTGTACGTAAGTACCACAAGTTCTTTATCCATTTTTCACTTTCTGTGATATTGAACTTGTACGGTAAACGAGGTTCTTGTAAACGGAGGCGTCCCAAATTTTGGGGTGGCTGTGTCTTTTTGATTTTAATTTCCCTAAGCTATAGGACCATAAGTGGAAGTGCCCTAGGCTCTGTTGCTTTGTTTTTTAGATGTTTCAGGAAACACCATACACTTCTCCTGAGTGTCTGTTGGCAATTTACATCCCGCCCATCAGCATAACAAGGCTCCCAGTTCTCAATGGCCTGTTGCCTTTCTGGATTTTACACTTTTTTCAGATGGCCCTTTTGACCAGGGGGAAGTGAGACTTCATTGTAGTGCAGATTTCCTTTGCAAGCCTGCTTGCTTGGCCAAAAAGGGCGTATGCGTTTTTTCCTGAATATATTCAGGAAAAAACGCATACGCCCTTTTTGGCCAAGTGCATCATTGTGGACGTTCTGCCTCTTTTCCTATGCTTTCAATGCAATTCCAGTGTACCTCCTGAAATCGGTTTCCTGCAATTCTGCCCCGCTTTCAAGTCCTCTTGGCAGCCTTACTTCAGTCTATTTTTGGACGATAGCTGTCATTTATAACTCTGCAGGTTTGTGAATTACAGTGCCCCTGAGCTCCTTTCTTCAACTCGCTTTCTTGTGACCTGGCCGCAACACCGCAGGATGGCTTCAGGCCCTAATCTGGTTCCGGCCCGGCACGCTGAGCCTTTGGTTAATTCCTCTTCCTGGTGGGAAATGAGAGTTAAATTTGCCCGTCCAGACACCTCCAGCTAGCCTCTCATTGGTTCTCGCTATTCCTGTTCATCTTCCGCAGAAATTGCAAACTGGGCCAAACAGGAGGTTAAAGGGACTGACTCTCCAAGTCGGGAGAGTGTTAGTAAAGCGTCTGGAATGTTGCACCCGAGTACCAGGGGACGAAAACTGAGACATATTTGAACACGTCTCCCGATCACATGGTTGATCATACTCTGGGTTCCACATGCATGTTTTAGCTGAATAAAGAATACCTTAAACCTGGAGAGTTGAGACCCGTGGAATGGGTACCATGGAATATGACTTCAAAGGGTCTTCATTTGCTCACCGAACCTCTCCAATCCTATCACTGCTGCGTTTATGCCCCTGTACACACGCTTGATTCTCTTTTGGAGACATAGCAATCCATAGGTTTTAAGATACTTACTAGTCAGGTACATTCTTAGGCGTTTAATATGGGGTTTGGAGTCCATTTCGTTGAGCAAGGAGTAGCTCTTGTCTATTCCATATTTGGCTTAAGGAACTTTATCTGTGCTCATTTCAATCTCTGGTTTTATGCAGCACCCCAACTCACCTTTCCCCTTAAGCAAGCATAAGTTGGTTTTCTAAATTTGAGACCCTGTTCTGTTTTGGAATGCAGTTCCTGTGTAGCCAAGTTTACATTCCGTGTATTAGTGATATCTTATGATGTTTCTTTTTCTGTGTGACTTATTTCAGTTAGAATCATCATACCTGAATCCACTCATTGTGCTGCTAAGGGCCTGATGACACAGATTTCATTGCTGAGTGATATTGCTTTGTAAGTAAATACCACAACTTCTTTATCCATTTTTCACTTTCTGCGATGTTGAACTTGTACTGTAAACGAGGTTCTTGTAAACAGAGCCGTTCGAAACTTTGGGGTGGCTGTTTCTTTTTCATTTTAATTTCCCTAATCTATAGGACCATAAGTGGAAGTGCCCTAGGTTCTGTTGCTGTGTTTTTTAGTTGTTTCAGGAAACACCATACACTTCTCCCAAGTGGTTCTTGGCAGTTTACATCCCGCCCATCAGCATAACAAGGCTCCCAGTTCTCCATGGCCTGTCCTGCCTTTCGGAATTTTACACTTTTTTCAGATGGCCCTTTTGACCGGGGGGAAGTGAGACTTCATTGTAGTGCAGATTTCCTTTGCAAGCTTGCTTGGTTGGCCAAAAAGGGCGTATGCGTTTTTTCCTGAATATATTCAGGAAAAAACGCATACGCCCTTTTTGGCCAAGTGCATCATTGTGGACGTTCTGCCTCTTTTCCTATGCTTTCAATGCAATTCCAGTCTACCTCCTGAAATCGGTTTCCTGCAATTCTGCCCCGCTTTCAAGTCCTCTTGGCAGCCTTACTTCAGTCTATTTTTGGACGATAGCTCTCATTTATAACTCTGCAGGTTTGTGAATTACAGTGCCCCTGAGCTCCTTTCTTCAACTCGCTTTCTTTTGAGCTGGCCGCAACACCGCAGGATGGCTTCCGGCCCTAATCTGGTTCCGGCACGGCACGCTGAGCCTTTGGTTATTTCCTCTTCCTGGTGGGAAATGAGAGTTAAATTTGCCCGTCCAGACACCTCCAGCTAGCCTCTCATTGGTTCTCGCTATTCCTGTTCATCTTCCGCAGAAATTGGAAACTGTGCCAAACAGGAGGTTAAAGGCGCTGACTCTCCAAGTGGGGAGAGTGTTAGTAAAGCGTCTGGAATGTTGCACCCGAGTACCAGGGGAGGAAAACTGAGACATATTTTAACACGTCTCCCTATCACACGGTTGATCATACTCTGGGTTCCACATGCATGTTTTAGCTGAAGGAAGAATACCTAAAACCTGGGTAGTTGAAACCCGTGGAATGGGTACCATGCAATATGACTTCAAAGGGTCTTCATTTGCTCACCGAACCTCTCCAATCCTATCACTGCTGCGTTTATGCCCCTGTACACATGCTTGATTCTCTTTCGGAGACATAGCAATCCATAGGTTTTAAGATACTTACTAGTCAGGTACATTCTTAGGCGTTTAATATGCGGTGTTGAGTCCATTTCGTTGAGCAAGGAGTAGCTCTTGTCTATTCCATATTTGGCTTAAGGAACTTTATCTGTGCTCATTTCAATCTCTGGTTTTATGCAGCACCCCAACTCACCTTTCCCCTTAAGCAAGCATAAGTTGGTTTTCTAAATTTGAGACCCTGTTCTGTTCTGTAATTCAGTTCCTGTGTAGCCAAGTTTACATTCCGTGTATTACTGATATCTTATGATGTTTCTGTTTCTGTGTGACTTATTTCAGTTAGAATCATCATACCTGAATCCACTCATTGTGCTGCTAAGGGCCTGATGACACAGATTTCATTGCTGAGTGATATTGCTTTGTAAGTAAATACCAAAACTTTATCCATTTTTCACTTTCTGCGATGTTGAACTTGTACTGTAAACGAGGTTCTTGTAAACAGAGCCGTTCGAAACTTTGGGGTGGCTGTGTCTTTTTGAATTTAAATTCCCTAAGCTATAGGACCATAAGTGGAAGTGCCCTAGGCTCTGTTGCTTTGTTTTTTAGATGTTTCAGGAAACACCATACACTTCTCCCGAGTGGTTGTTGGCAATTTACATCCCGCCCTTCAGCATAACAAGGCTCCCAGTTCTCCATGGCCTGTCCTGCCTTTCTGGATTTTACACTTTTTTCAGATGGCCCTTTTGACCGGGGGAAGTGAGACTTCATTGTAGTGCAGATTTCCTTTGCAAGCTTGCTTGGTTGGCCAAAAAGTGCGTATGCGTTTTTTCCTGAATATATTCAGGAAAAAACACATACGCACTTTTTGGCCAAGTGCATCATTGTGGACGTTCTGCCTCTTTTCCTATGCTTTCAATGCAATTCCAGTCTACCTCCTGAAATCGGTTTCCTGCAATTCTGCCCCGCTTTCAAGTCCTCCTGGCAGCCTTACTTCAGTCTATTTTTGGACGATAGCTCTCATTTATAACTCTGCAGGTTTGTGAATTACAGTGCCCCTGAGCTCCTTTCTTCAACTTGCTTTCTTGTGACCTGGCCGCAACACCGCAGGATGGCTTCAGGCCCTAATCTGGTTCCGGTACGGCACGCTCAGCATTTGGTTATTTCCTCTTCCTGGTGGGAAATGAGAGTTAAATTTGCCCGTCCAGACACCTCCAGCTAGCCTCTCATTGGTTCTCGCTATTCCTGTTCATCTTCCGCAGAAATTGCAAACTGGGCCAAACAGGAGGTTAAAGGCGCTGACTCTCCAAGTGGGGAGAGTGTTAGTAAAGCGTCTGGAATGTTGCACCCGAGTACCAGGGGAGGAAAACTGAGACATATTTGAACACGTCTCCCGTTCACATGGGTGATCATACTCTGGGTTCCACATGCATGTTTTAGCTGAAGGAAGAATACCTTAAACCTGGAGAGTTGAGACCCGTGTAATGGGTACCATGCAATATGTCTTCAAAGGGTCTTCATTTGCTCACCGAACCTCTCCAATCCTATCACTGCTGCATTTATGCCCCTGTACACACGCTGGATTCTCTTTTGGAGACATAGCAATCCATAGGTTTTAAGATACTTACTAGTCAGGTACATTCTTAGGCGTTTAATATGGGGTGTTGAGTCCATTTCGTTGAGCAAGGAGTAGCTTTTGTCTATTCCATATTTGGCTTAAGGAACTTTATCTGTGCTCATTTCAATCTCTGGTTTTATGCAGCAACCCAACTCACCTTTCCCCTTAAGCAAGCATAAGTTGGTTTTCTAAATTTGAGACCCTGTTCTGTTTTGGAATGCAGTTCCTGTGTAGCCAAGTTTACATTCCGTGTATTAGTGATATCTTATGATGTTTCTTTTTCTGTGTGACTTATTTCAGTTAGAATCATCGTACCTGAATCCACTCATTATGCTGCTACGGGCCTGATGACATAGATTTCATTGCTGAGTGATACTGCATTGTACGTAAGTACCACAAGTTCTTTATCCATTTTTCACTTTCTGTGATATTGAACTTGTACGGTAAACGAGGTTCTTGTAAACGGAGGCGTCCCAAATTTTGGGGTGGCTGTGTCTTTTTGATTTTAATTTCCCTAAGCTATAGGACCATAAGTGGAAGTGCCCTAGGCTCTGTTGCTTTGTTTTTTAGATGTTTCAGGAAACACCATACACTTCTCCTGAGTGTCTGTTGGCAATTTACATCCCGCCCATCAGCATAACAAGGCTCCCAGTTCTCAATGGCCTGTTGCCTTTCTGGATTTTACACTTTTTTCAGATGGCCCTTTTGACCAGGGGGAAGTGAGACTTCATTGTAGTGCAGATTTCCTTTGCAAGCCTGCTTGCTTGGCCAAAAAGGGCGTATGCGTTTTTTCCTGAATATATTCAGGAAAAAACGCATACGCCCTTTTTGGCCAAGTGCATCATTGTGGACGTTCTGCCTCTTTTCCTATGCTTTCAATGCAATTCCAGTGTACCTCCTGAAATCGGTTTCCTGCAATTCTGCCCCGCTTTCAAGTCCTCTTGGCAGCCTTACTTCAGTCTATTTTTGGACGATAGCTGTCATTTATAACTCTGCAGGTTTGTGAATTACAGTGCCCCTGAGCTCCTTTCTTCAACTCGCTTTCTTGTGACCTGGCCGCAACACCGCAGGATGGCTTCAGGCCCTAATCTGGTTCCGGCCCGGCACGCTGAGCCTTTGGTTAATTCCTCTTCCTGGTGGGAAATGAGAGTTAAATTTGCCCGTCCAGACACCTCCAGCTAGCCTCTCATTGGTTCTCGCTATTCCTGTTCATCTTCCGCAGAAATTGCAAACTGGGCCAAACAGGAGGTTAAAGGGACTGACTCTCCAAGTCGGGAGAGTGTTAGTAAAGCGTCTGGAATGTTGCACCCGAGTACCAGGGGACGAAAACTGAGACATATTTGAACACGTCTCCCGATCACATGGTTGATCATACTCTGGGTTCCACATGCATGTTTTAGCTGAATAAAGAATACCTTAAACCTGGAGAGTTGAGACCCGTGGAATGGGTACCATGGAATATGACTTCAAAGGGTCTTCATTTGCTCACCGAACCTCTCCAATCCTATCACTGCTGCGTTTATGCCCCTGTACACACGCTGGATTCTCTTTTGGAGACATAGCAATCCATAGGTTTTAAGATACTTACTAGTCAGGTACATTCTTAGGCGTTTAATATGGGGTTTGGAGTCCATTTCGTTGAGCAAGGAGTAGCTCTTGTCTATTCCATATTTGGCTTAAGGAACTTTATCTGTGCTCATTTCAATCTCTGGTTTTATGCAGCACCCCAACTCACCTTTCCCCTTAAGCAAGCATAAGTTGGTTTTCTAAATTTGAGACCCTGTTCTGTTTTGGAATGCAGTTCCTGTGTAGCCAAGTTTACATTCCGTTTATTAGTGATATCTTATGATGTTTCTTTTTCTGTGTGACTTATTTCAGTTAGAATCATCATACCTGAATCCACTCATTGTGCTGCTAAGGGCCTGATGACACAGATTTCATTGCTGAGTGATATTGCTTTGTAAGTAAATACCACAACTTCTTTATCCATTTTTCACTTTCTGCGATGTTGAACTTGTACTGTAAACGAGGTTCTTGTAAACAGAGCCGTTCGAAACTTTGGGGTGGCTGTTTCTTTTTCATTTTAATTTCCCTAATCTATAGGACCATAAGTGGAAGTGCCCTAGGTTCTGTTGCTGTGTTTTTTAGTTGTTTCAGGAAACACCATACACTTCTCCCAAGTGGTTCTTGGCAGTTTACATCCCGCCCATCAGCATAACAAGGCTCCCAGTTCTCCATGGCCTGTCCTGCCTTTCGGAATTTTACACTTTTTTCAGATGGCCCTTTTGACCGGGGGGAAGTGAGACTTCATTGTAGTGCAGATTTCCTTTGCAAGCTTGCTTGGTTGGCCAAAAAGGGCGTATGCGTTTTTTCCTGAATATATTCAGGAAAAAACGCATACGCCCTTTTTGGCCAAGTGCATCATTGTGGACGTTCTGCCTCTTTTCCTATGCTTTCAATGCAATTCCAGTCTACCTCCTGAAATCGGTTTCCTGCAATTCTGCCCCGCTTTCAAGTCCTCTTGGCAGCCTTACTTCAGTCTATTTTTGGACGATAGCTCTCATTTATAACTCTGCAGGTTTGTGAATTACAGTGCCCCTGAGCTCGTTTCTTCAACTCGCTTTTTTGTGACCTGGCCGCAACACCACAGGATGGCTTCAGGCCCTAATCTGGTTCCGGCACGGCACGCTGAGCCTTTGGTTATTTCCTCTTCCTGATGGGAAATGAGAGTTAAATTTGCCCGTCCAGACACCTCCAGCTAGCCTCTCATTGGTTCTCGCTATTCCTGTTCATCTTCCGCAGAAATTGCAAACTGTGCCAAACAGGAGGTTAAAGGCGCTGACTCTCCAAGTGGGGAGAGTGTTAGTAAAGCGTCTGGAATGTTGCACCCGAGTACCAGGGGAGGAAAACTGAGACATATTTTAACACGTCTCCCTATCACACGGTTGATCATACTCTGGGTTCCACATGCATGTTTTAGCTGAAGGAAGAATACCTAAAACCTGGGTAGTTGAAACCCGTGGAATGGGTACCATGCAATATGACTTCAAAGGGTCTTCATTTGCTCACCGAACCTCTCCAATCCTATCACTGCTGCGTTTATGCCCCTGTACACATGCTTGATTCTCTTTCGGAGACATAGCAATCCATAGGTTTTAAGATACTTACTAGTCAGGTACATTCTTAGGCGTTTAATATGCGGTGTTGAGTCCATTTCGTTGAGCAAGGAGTAGCTCTTGTCTATTCCATATTTGGCTTAAGGAACTTTATCTGTGCTCATTTCAATCTCTGGTTTTATGCAGCACCCCAACTCACCTTTCCCCTTAAGCAAGCATAAGTTGGTTTTCTAAATTTGAGACCCTGTTCTGTTCTGTAATTCAGTTCCTGTGTAGCCAAGTTTACATTCCGTGTATTACTGATATCTTATGATGTTTCTTTTTCTGTGTGACTTATTTCAGTTAGAATCATCGTACCTGAATCTACTCATTATGCTGCTACGGGCCTGATGACATAGATTTCATTGCTGAGTGATACTGCATTGTACGTAAGTACCACAAGTTCTTTATCCATTTTTCACTTTCTGTGATATTGAACTTGTACGGTAAACGAGGTTCTTGTAAACAGAGGCGTCCCAAACTTTGGGGTGGCTGTGTCTTTTTGATTTTAATTTCCCTAAGCTATAGGACCATAAGTGGAAGTGCCCTAGGCTCTGTTGCTTTGTTTTTTAGATGTTTCAGGAAACACCATACACTTCTCCCGAGTGTCTGTTGACAATTTACATCCCGCCCATCAGCATAACAAGGCTCCCAGTTCTCCATGGCCTGTCCTGCCTTTCTGGATTTTACACTTTTTTCAGATGGCCCTTTTGACCGGGAGGAAGTGAGACTTCATTGTCGTGCAGATTTCCTTTGCAAGCTTGCTTGGTTGGCCAAAAAGGGCGTATGCGTTTTTTCCTGAATATATTCAGGAAAAAACGCATACGCCCTTTTTGGCCAAGTGCATCATTGTGGACGTTCTGCCTCTTTTCCTATGCTTTCAATGCAATTCCAGTCTACCTCCTGAAATCGGTTTCCTGCAATTCTGCCCCGCTTTCAAGTCCTCTTGGCAGCCTTACTTCAGTCTATTTTTGGACGATAGCTGTCATTTATAACTCTGCAGGTTTGTGAATTACAGTGCCCCTGAGCTCCTTTCTTCAACTTGCTTTCTTGTGACCTGGCCGCAACACCGCAGGATGGCTTCAGGCCCTAATCTGGTTCCGGCATGGCACGCTGACCCTCTGGTTATTTCCTCTTCCTGGTGGGAAATGAGAGTTAAATTTGCCCGTCCAGACACCTCCAGCTAGTCTCTCATTGGTTCTCGCTATTCCTGTTCATCTTCCGCAGAAATTGCAAACTGTGCCAAACAGGAGGTTAAAGGCGCTGACTCTCCAAGTGGGGAGAGTGTTAGTAAAGCGTCTGGAATGTTGCACCCGAGTACCAGGGGAGGAAAACTGAGACATATTTGAACACGTCTCCCGATCACACGGTTGATCATACTTTGGGTTCCACATGCATGTTTTAGCTGAAGGAAGAATACCTAAAACCTGGGTAGTTGAAACCCGTGGAATGGGTACCATGCAATATGACTTCAAAGGGTCTTCATTTGCTCACCGAACCTCTCCAATCCTATCACTGCTGCGTTTATGCCCCTGTACACATGCTTGATTCTCTTTCGGAGACATAGCAATCCATAGGTTTTAAGATACTTACTAGTCAGGTACATTCTTTGGCGTTTAATATGTGGTGTTGAGTCCATTTCGTTGAGCAAGGAGTAGCTCTTGTCTATTCCATATTTGGCTTAAGGAACTTTATCTGTGCTCATTTCAATCTCTGGTTTTATGCAGCACCCCAACTCACCTTTCCCCTTAAGCAAGCATAAGTTGGTTTTCTAAATTTGAGAACCTGTTCTGTTTTGTAATTCAGTTCCTGTGTAGCCAAGTTTACATTCCGTGTATTACTGATATCTTATGATGTTTCTTTTTCTGTGTGACTTATTTCAGTTAGAATCATCGTACCTGAATCTACTCATTATGCTGCTACGGGCCTGATAACATAGATTTCATTGCTGAGTGATACTGCATTGTACGTAAGTACCACAAGTTCTTTATCCATTTTTCACTTTCTGTGATATTGAACTTGTACGGTAAACGAGGTTCTTGTAAACAGAGGCGTCCCAAACTTTGGGGTGGCTGTGTCTTTTTGATTTTAATTTCCCTAAGCTATAGGACCATAAGTGGCAGTGCCCTAGGCTCTGTTGCTTTGTTTTTTAGATGTTTCAGGAAACACCATACACTTCTCCCGAGTGTCTGTTGGCAATTTACATCCCGCCCATCAGCATAACAAGGCTCCCAGTTCTCCATGGCCTGTCCTGCCTTTCTGGATTTTACACTTTTTTCAGATGGCCCTTTTGACCGGGAGGAAGTGAGACTTCATTGTCGTGCAGATTTCCTTTGCAAGCTTGCTTGGTTGGCCAAAAAGGGCGTATGCGTTTTTTCCTGAATATATTCAGGAAAAAACGCATACGCCCTTTTTGGCCAAGTGCATCATTGTGGACGTTCTGCCTCTTTTCCTATGCTTTCAATGCAATTCCAGTCTACCTCCTGAAATCGGTTTCCTGCAATTCTGCCCCGCTTTCAAGTCCTCTTGGCAGCCTTACTTCAGTCTATTTTTGGACGATAGCTGTCATTTATAACTCTGCAGGTTTGTGAATTACAGTGCCCCTGAGCTCCTTTCTTCAACTTGCTTTCTTGTGACCTGGCCGCAACACCGCAGGATGGCTTCAGGCCCTAATCTGGTTCCGGCATGGCACGCTGACCCTCTGGTTATTTCCTCTTCCTGGTGGGAAATGAGAGTTAAATTTGCCCGTCCAGACACCTCCAGCTAGTCTCTCATTGGTTCTCGCTATTCCTGTTCATCTTCCGCAGAAATTGCAAACTGTGCCAAACAGGAGGTTAAAGGCGCTGACTCTCCAAGTGGGGAGAGTGTTAGTAAAGCGTCTGGAATGTTGCACCCGAGTACCAGGGGAGGAAAACTGAGACATATTTGAACACGTCTCCCGATCACACGGTTGATCATACTTTGGGTTCCACATGCATGTTTTAGCTGAAGGAAGAATACCTAAAACCTGGGTAGTTGAAACCCGTGGAATGGGTACCATGCAATATGACTTCAAAGGGTCTTCATTTGCTCACCGAACCTCTCCAATCCTATCACTGCTGCGTTTATGCCCCTGTACACATGCTTGATTCTCTTTCGGAGACATAGCAATCCATAGGTTTTAAGATACTTACTAGTCAGGTACATTCTTTGGCGTTTAATATGTGGTGTTGAGTCCATTTCGTTGAGCAAGGAGTAGCTCTTGTCTATTCCATATTTGGCTTAAGGAACTTTATCTGTGCTCATTTCAATCTCTGGTTTTATGCAGCACCCCAACTCACCTTTCCCCTTAAGCAAGCATAAGTTGGTTTTCTAAATTTGAGACCCTGTTCTGTTCTGTAATTCAGTTCCTGTGTAGCCAAGTTTACATTCCGTGTATTACTGATATCTTATGATGTTTCTTTTTCTGTGTGACTTATTTCAGTTAGAATCATCGTACCTGAATCTACTCATTATGCTGCTACGGGCCTGATAACATAGATTTCATTGCTGAGTGATACTGCATTGTACGTAAGTACCACAAGTTCTTTATCCATTTTTCACTTTCTGTGATATTGAACTTGTACGGTAAACGAGGTTCTTGTAAACAGAGGCGTCCCAAACTTTGGGGTGGCTGTGTCTTTTTGATTTTAATTTCCCTAAGCTATAGGACCATAAGTGGCAGTGCCCTAGGCTCTGTTGCTTTGTTTTTTAGATGTTTCAGGAAACACCATACACTTCTCCCGAGTGTCTGTTGGCAATTTACATCCCGCCCATCAGCATAACAAGGCTCCCAGTTCTCCTTGGCCTGTCCTGCCTTTCTGGATTTTACACTTTTTTCAGATGGCCCTTTTGACCGGGGGGAAGTGAGACTTCATTGTCGTGCAGATTTCCTTTGCAAGCTTGCTTGGTTGGCCAAAAAGGGCGTATGCGTTTTTTCCTGAATATATTCAGGAAAAAACGCATACGCCCTTTTTGGCCAAGTGCATCATTGTGGACGTTCTGCCTCTTTTCCTATGCTTTCAATGCAATTCCACTCTACCTCCTGAAATCGGTTTCCTGCAATTCTGCCCCGCTTTCAAGTCCTCTTGGCAGCCTTACTTCAGTCTATTTTTGGACGATAGCTGTCATTTATAACTCTGCAGGTTTGTGAATTACAGTGCCCCTGAGCTCCTTTCTTCAACTCGCTTTCTTTTGAGCTGGCCGCAACAACACAGGATGCCTTCAGGCCCTAATCTGGTTCCGGCCCGGCATGCTGAGCCTTTGGTTAATTCCTCTTCCTGGTGGGAAATGAGAGTTAAATTTGCCCGTCCAGACACCTCCCGCTAGCCTCTCATTGGTTCTCGCTATTCCTGTTCATCTTCCGCAGAAATTGCAAACTGGGCCAAACAGGAGGTTAAAGGGACTGACTCTCCAAGTCGGGAGAGTGTTAGTAAAGCGTCTGGAATGTTACACCCGAGAATCAGGGTACGAAAACTGAGACATATTTGAACACGTCTCCCGTTCACATGGTTGATCATACTCTGGGTTCCACATGCATGTTTTAGCTGAAGGAAGAATACCATAAACCTGGAGAGTTGAGACCCGTGGAATGGGTACCATGCAATATGACTTCAAAGGGTCTTCATTTGCTCACCGAACCTCTACAATCCTATCACTGCTGCATTTATGCCCCTGTACACACGCTTGATTCTCTTTTGGAGACATAGCAATCCATAGGTTTAAGATACTTACTAGTCAGGTACATTCTTAGGCGTTTAATATGGGGTTTTGAGTCCATTTCGTTGAGCAAGGAGTAGCTCTTGTCTATTCCATATTTGGCTTAAGGAACTTTATCTGTGCTCATTTCAATCTCTGGTTTTATGCAGCACCCCAACTCACCTTTACCCTTAAGCAAGCATAAGTTGGTTTTCTAAATTTGAGACCCTGTTCTGTTCTGTAATTCAGTTCCTGTGTAGCCAAGTTTACATTCCGTGTATTACTGATATCTTATGATGTTTCTTTTTCTGTGTGACTTATTTCAGTTAGAATCATCATACCTGAATCCACTCATTGTGCTGCTAAGGGCCTGATGACACAGATTTCATTGCTGAGTGATATTGTTTTGTAAGTAAATACCACAACTTCTTTATCCATTTTTCACTTTCTGCGATGTTGAACTTGTACTGTAAACGAGGTTCTTGTAAACAGAGCCGTTCCAAACTTTGGGGTGGCTGTGTCTTTTTGATTTTAATTTCCCTAAGCTATAGGACCATAAGTGGAAGTGCCCGAGGTTCTGTTGCTTTGTTTTTTAGATGTTTCAGGAAACACCATACACTTCTCCCGAGTGGTTGTTGGCAATTTACATCCCGCCCATCAGCATAACAAGGCTCCCAGTTCTCCATGGCCTGTCCTGCCTTTCTGGATTTTACACTTTTTTTAGATGGCCCTTTTGACCGGGGGGAAGTGAGACTTCATTGTAGTGCAGATTTCCTTTGCAAGCTTGCTTGGTTGGCCAAAAAGGGCGTATGCGTTTTTTCCTGAATATATTCAGGAAAAAACGCATACGCCCTTTTTGGCCAAGTGCATCATTGTGGACGTTCTGCCTCTTTTCCTATGCTTTCAATGCAATTCCAGTTTACCTCCTGATATCGGTTTCCTGCAATTCTGCCCCGCTTTCAAGTCCTCTTGGCAGCCTTACTTCAGTCTATTTTTGGACGATAGCTGTCATTTATAACTCTGCAGGTTTGTGAATTACAGTGCCCCTGAGCTCCTTTCTTCAACTCGCTTTCTTTTGAGCTGGCCGCAACACCGCAGGATGGCTTCAGGCCCTAATCTGGTTCCGGTACGGCACACTGAGCCTTTGGTTATTTCCTCTTCCTGGTGGGAATTGAGAGTTAAATTTGCCCGTTCAGACACCTCCAGCTAGCCTCTCATTGGTTCTCGCTATTCCTGTTCATCTTCCGCAGAAATTGCAAACTGTGCCAAACAGGAGGTTAAAGGCGCTGACTCTCCAAGTGGGCAGAGTGTTAGTAAAGCGTCTGGAATGTTGCACCCGAGTACCAGGGTAGGAAAACTGAGACATATTTGAACACGTCTCCCGTTCACATGGTTGATCATACTCTGGGTTCCACATGCATGTTTTAGCTGAAGGAAGAATACCTTAAACCTGGAGAGTTTAGACCCGTGGAATGGGTACCGTGCAATATGACTTCAAAGGGTCTTCATTTGCTCACCGAACCTCTCCAATCCTATCACTGCTGCATTTATGCCCCTGTACACATGCTTGATTCTCTTTCGGAGACATAGCAATCCATAGGTTTTAAGATACTTACTAGTCAGGTACATTCTTAGGCGTTTAATATGCGGTGTTGAGTCCATTTCGTTGAGCAAGGAGTAGCTCTTGTCTATTCCATATTTGACTTAAGGAACTTTATCTGTGCTCATTTCAATCTCTGGTTTTATGCAGCAACCCAACTCACCTTTCCCCTTAAGCAAGCATAAGTTGGTTTTCTAAATTTGAGACCCTGTTCTGTTCTGTAATTCAGTTCCTGTGTAGCCAAGTTTACATTCCGTGTATTAGTGATATCTTATGATGTTTCTTTTTCTGTGTGACTTATTTCAGTTAGAATCATCATACCTGAATCCACTAATTGTGCTGCTAAGGGCCTGATGACACAGATTTCATTGCTGAGTGATATTGCTTTGTAAGTAAATACCACAACTTCTTTATCCATTTTTCACTTTCTGCGATGTTGAACTTGTACTGTAAACGAGGTTCTTGTAAACAGAGGCGTCCCAAACTTTGGGGTGGCTGTGTCTTTTGGATTTTAATTTCCCTAAGCTATAGGACCATAAGTGGCAGTGCCCTAGGCTCTGTTGCTTTGTTTTTTAGATGTTTCAGGAAACACCATACACTTCTCCCGAGTGTCTGTTGGCAATTTACATCCCGCCCATCAGCATAACAAGGCTCCCAGTTCTCCATGGCCTGTCCTGCCTTTCTGGATTTTACACTTTTTTCAGATGGCCCTTTTGACCGGGGGGAAGTGAGACTTCATTGTAGTGCAGATTTCCTTTGCAAGCTTGCTTGGTTGGCCAAAAAGGGCGTATGCGTTTTTTCCTGAATATATTCAGGAAAAAACGCATACGCCCTTTTTGGCCAAGTGCATCATTGTGGACGTTCTGCCTCTTTTCCTATGCTTTCAATGCAATTCCACTCTACCTCCTGAAATCGGTTTCCTGCAATTCTGCCCCGCTTTCAAGTCCTCTTGGCAGCCTTACTTCAGTCTATTTTTGGACGATAGCTGTCATTTATAACTCTGCAGGTTTGTGAATTACAGTGCCCCTGAGCTCCTTTCTTCAACTCGCTTTCTTTTGAGCTGGCCGCAACAACGCAGGATGCCTTCAGGCCCTAATCTGGTTCCGGCCCGGCATGCTGAGCCTTTGGTTAATTCCTCTTCCTGGTGGGAAATGAGAGTTAAATTTGCCCGTCCAGACACCTCCAGCTAGCCTCTCATTGGTTCTCGCTATTCCTGTTCATCTTCCGCAGAAATTGCAAACTGGGCCAAACAGGAGGTTAAAGGGACTGACTCTCCAAGTTGGGAGAGTGTTAGTAAAGCATCTGGAATGTTGCACCCGAGTACCAGGGTACGAAAACTGAGACATATTTGAACACGTCTCCCGATCACATGGTTGATCATACTCTGGGTTCCACATGCATGTTTTAGCTGAAGGAAGAATACCTTAAACCTGGGTAGTTGAAACCCGTGGAATGGGTACCATGCAATATGATTTCAAAGGGTCTTCATTTGCTCACCGAACCTCTCCAATCCTATCACTGCTGCGTTTATGCCCCTGTACACATGCTTGATTCTCTTTCGGAGACATAGCAATCCATAGGTTTTAAGATACTTACTAGTCAGTTACATTCTTAGGCGTTTAATATGGCGTGTTGAGTCCATTTCGTTGAGCAAGGAGTAGCTCTTGTCTATTCCATATTTGGCTTAAGGAACTTTATCTGTGCTCATTTCAATCTCTGGTTTTATGCAGCACCCCAACTCACCTTTCCCCTTAAGCAAGCATAAGTTGCTTTTCTAAATTTGAGACCCTGTTCTGTTTTGGAATGCAGTTCCTGTGTAGCCAAGTTTACATTCCGTGTATTAGTGATATCTTATGATGTTTGTTTTTCTGTGTGACTTATTTCAGTTAGAATCATCGTACCTGAATCCACTCATTATGCTGCTACGGGCCTGATGACATAGATTTCATTGCTGAGTGATACTGCATTGTACGTAAGTACCACAAGTTCTTTATCCATTTTTCACTTTCTGTGATATTGCACTTGTACTGTCAACGAGGTTCTTGTAAACGGAGGCGTCCCAAACTTTGGGGTGGCTGTGTCTTTTTGATTTTAATTTCCCTAAGCTATAGGACCATAAGTGGAAGTGCCCTAGGCTCTGTTGCTTTGTTTTTTAGATGTTTCAGGAAACACCATACACTTCTCCTGAGTGTCTCTTGGCAATTTACATCCCGCCCATCAGCATAACAAGGCTCCCAGTTCTCCATGGCCTGTCCTGCCTTTCTGGATTTTACACTTTTTTCAGATGGCCCTTTTGACCGGAGGGAAGTGAGACTTCATTGTAGTGCAGATTTCCTTTGCAAGTTTGCTTGTTTGGCCAAAAAGGGCGTATGCATTTCTTCCTGAATATATTCAGGAAAAAACGCATACGCCCTTTTTGGCCAAGTGCATCATTGTGGACGTTCTGCCTCTTTTCCTATGCTTTCAATGCAATTCCAGTCTACCTCCTGAAATCGGTTTCCTGCAATTCTGCCCCGCTTTCAAGTCCTCTTGGCAGCCTTACTTCAGTCTATTTTTGGACGATAGCTGTCATTTATAACTCTGCAGGTTTGTGAATTACAGTGCCCCTGAGCTCCTTTCTTCAACTCGCTTTCTTGTGAGCTGGCCGCAACACCGCAGGATGGCTTCAGGCCCTAATCTGGTTCCGGCACGGCATGCTGAGCCTTTGGTTAATTCCTCTTCCTGGTGGGAAATGAGAGTTAAATTTGCCTGTCCAGACACCTCCAGCTAGCCTCTCATTGGTTCTCGCTATTCCTGTTCATCTTCCGCAGAAATTGCAAACTGGGCCAAACAGGAGGTTAAAGGCGCTGACTCTCCAAGGTGGGAGAGTGTTAGTAAAGCGTCTGGAATGTTGCACCCGAGTACCAGGGGAAGAAAACTGAGACATATTTGAACACGTCTCCCGATCACACGGATGATCATACTCTGGGTTCCACATGCATGTTTTAGCTGAAGGAAGAATACCTTAAACCTGCGTAGTTGAAACCCGTGGAATGGGTACCATGCAATATGACTTCAAAGGGTCTTCATTTGCTCACCGAACCTCTCCAATCCTATCACTGCTGCATTTATGCCCCTGTACACACGCTTGATTCTCTTTCGGAGACATAGCAATCCATAGGTTTTAAGATACTTACTAGTCAGGTACATTCTTAGGCGTTTAATATGCGGTGTTGAGTCCATTTCGTTGAGCAAGGAGTAGCTCTTGTCTATTCCATATTTGGCTTAAGGAACTTTATCTGTGCTCATTTCAATCTCTGGTTTTATGCAGCACCCCAACTCACCTTTACCCTTAAGCAAGCATAAGTTGGTTTTCTAAATTTGAGACCCTGTTCTGTTCTGTAATTCAGTTCCTGTGTAGCCAAGTTTCCATTCCGTGTATTACTGATATCTTATGATGTTTCTTTTTCTGTGTGACTTATTTCAGTTAGAATCATCATACCTGAATCCACTCATTGTGCTGCTAAGGGCCTGATGACACAGATTTCATTGCTGAGTGATATTGCTTTGTAAGTAAATACCACAACTTTTTTATCCATTTTTCACTTTCTGCGATGTTGAACTTGTACTGTAAACGAGGTTTTTGTAAACAGAGCCGTTCCAAAATTTGGGGTGGCTGTGTCTTTTTGATTTTAAATTCCCTAAACTATAGGACCATAATTGGAAGTGCCTAGGCTCTGTTGCTTTGTTTTTTAGATGTTTCAGGAAACACCATACACTTCTCCCGAGTGGTTGTTGGCAATTTACATCCCGCCCATCAGCATAACAAGGCTCCCAGATCTCCATGGCCTGTCCTGCCTTTCTGGATTTTACCCTTTTTTCAGATGGCCCTTTTGACCAGGGGGAAGTGAGACTTCATTGTAGTGCAGATTTCCTTTGCAAGCTTGCTTGCTTGGCCAAAAAGGGTGTATGCGTTTTTTCCTGAATATATTCAGGAAAAAACGCATACGCCCTTTTTGGCCAAGTGCATCATTGTGGATGTTCTGCCTCTTTTCCTATGCTTTCAATGCAATTCCAGTCTACCTCCTGAAATCGGTTTCCTGCAATTCTGCCCCGCTTTCAAGTCCTCTTGGCAGCCTTACTTTAGTCTATTTTTGGACGATAGCTGTCATTTATAACTCTGCAGGTTTGTGAATTACAGTGCCCCTGAGCTCCTTTCTTCAACTCGCTTTCTTTTGAGCTGGCCGCAACACCGCAGGATGGCTTCAGGCCCTAATCTGGTTCCGGTACGGCACGCTGAGCCTTTGGTTATTTCCTCTTCCTGGTGGGAAATGAGAGTTAAATTTGCCCGTCCAGACACCTCCAGCTAGCCTCTTATTGGTTCTCGCTATTCCTGTTCATCTTCCGCAGAAATTGCAAACTGGGCCAAACAGGAGGTTAAAGGCGCTGACTCTCCAAGTGGGGAGAGTGTTAGTAAAGCGTCTGGAATGTTGCACCCGAGTACCAGGGGAGGAAAACTGAGACATATTTGAACACGTCTCCCGATCACATGGTTGATCATACTCTGGGTTCCACATGCATGTTTTACCTGAAGGAAGAATACCTAAAACCTGGGTAGTTGAAACCCGTGGAATGGGTACCATGCAATATGACTTCAAAGGGTCTTCATTTGCTCACCGAACCTCTCCAATCCTATCACTGCTGCGTTTATGCCCCTGTACACATGCTTGATTCTCTTTCGGAGACATAGCAATCTATAGGTTTTAAGATACTTATTAGTCAGGTACATTCTTAGGCGTTTAATATGCGGTGTTGAGTCCATTTCGTTGAGCAAGGAGTAGCTCTTGTCTATTCCATATTTGGCTTAAGGAACTTTATCTGTGCTCATTTCAATCTCTGGTTTTATGCAGCACCCCAACTCACCTTTCCCCTTAAGCAAGCATAAGTTGGTTTTCTAAATTTGAGACCCTGTTCTGTTCTGTAATTCAGTTCCTGTGTAGCCAAGTTTCCATTCCGTGTATTACTGATATCTTATGATGTTTCTTTTTCTGTGTGACTTATTTCAGTTAGAATCATCGTACCTGAATCCACTCAATATGCTGCTACGGGCCTGATGACATAGATTTCATTGCTGAGTGATACTGCATTGTACGTAAGTACCACAAGTTCTTTATCCATTTTTCACTTTCTGTGATATTGAACTTGTACGGTAAACGAGGTTCTTGTAAACAGAGGCGTCCCAAACTTTGGGGTGGCTGTGTCTTTTTGATTTTAATTTCCCTAAGCTATAGGACCATAAGTGGAAGTGCCCTAGGCTCTGATGCTTTGTTTTTTAGATGTTTCAGGAAACACCATACACTTCTCCCAAGTGTCTGTTGGCAATTTACATCCCGCCCATCAGCATAACAAGGCTCCCAGTTCTCCATGGCCTGTCCTGCCTTTCTGGATTTTACACTTTTTTCAGATGGCCCTTTTGACCGGGGGGAAGTGAGACTTCATTGTCATGCAGATTTCCTTTGCAAGCTTGCTTGGTTGGCCAAAAAGGGCGTATGCGTTTTTTCCTGAATATATTCAGGAAAAAACGCATACGCCCTTTTTGGCCAAGTGCATCATTGTGGACGTTCTGCCTCTTTTCCTATGCTTTCAATGCAATTCCAGTCTACCTCCTGAAATCGGTTTCCTGCAATTCTGCCCCGCTTTCAAGTCCTCTTGGCAGCCTTACTTCAGTCTATTTTTGGACGATAGCTGTCATTTATAACTCTTCAGGTTTGTGAATTACAGTGCCCCTGAGCTCCTTTCTTCAACTCGCTTTCTTGTGAGCTGGCCGCAACACCGCAGGATGGCTTCAGGCCCTAATCTGGTTCCGGAACGGCACGCTGAGCCTTTGGTTAATTCCTCTTCCTGGTGGGAAATGAGAGTTAAATTTGCCCGTCCAGACACCTCCAGCTAGTCTCTCATTGGTTCTCGCTATTCCTGTTCATCTTCCGCAGAAATTGCAAACTGGGCCAAACAGGAGGTTAAAGGGACTGACTCTCCAAGACGGGAGAGTGTTAGTAAAGTGTCTGGAATGTTGCACCCGAGTACCAGGGAATGAAATCTGAGACATATTTGAACACGTCTTCCGATCACATGTTTGATCATACTCTAGGTTCCACATGCATGTTTTAGCTGAAGGAAGAATACCTTAAACCTGGGTAGTTGAAACCCGTGGAATGGGTACCATGCAATATGACTTCAAAGGGTCTTCATTTGCTCACCGAACATCTCCAATCCTATCACTGCTGCGTTTATGCCCCTGTACACATGCTTGATTCTCTTTCGGAGACATAGCAATCCATAGGTTTTAAGATACTTACTAGTCAGGTACATTCTTAGGCGTTTAATATGTGGTGTTGAGTCCATTTCGTTGAGCAAGGAGTAGCTCTTGTCTATTCCATATTTGGCTTAAGGAACTTTATCTGTGCTCATTTCAATCTCTGGTTTTATGCAGCACCCCAACTCACCTTTCCCCTTAAGCAAGCATAAGTTGGTTTTCTAAATTTGAGACCCTGTTCTGTTCTGTAATTCAGTTCCTGTGTAGCCAAGTTTACATTCCGTGTATTACTGATATCTTATGATGTTTCTTTTTCTGTGTGACTTATTTCAGTTAGAACCATCATACCTGAATCCACTCATTGTGCTGCTAAGGGCCTGATGACACAGATTTCATTGCTGAGTGATATTGCTTTGTAAGTAAATACCACAACTTCTTTATCCATTTTTCACTTTCTGCGATGTTGAACTTGTACTGTAAACAAGGTTCTTGTAAACAGAGCCGTTCCAAACTTTGGGGTGGCTGTGTCTTTTTGATTTTAATTTCCCTAAGCTATAGGACCATAAGTGGCAGTGCCCTAGGCTCTGTTGCTTTGTTTTTTAGATGTTTCAGGAAACACCATACACTTCTCCCCAGTGTCTGTTGGCAATTTACATCCCGCCCATCAGCATAACAAGGCTCCCAGTTCTCCATGGCCTGTCCTGCCTTTCTGGATTTTACACTTTTTTCAGATGGCCCTTTTGACCGGGGGGAAGTGAGACTTCATTGTAGTGCAGATTTCCTTTGCAAGCTTGCTTGGTTGGCCAAAAAGGGCGTATGCGTTTTTTCCTGAATATATTCAGGAAAAAACGCATACGCCCTTTTTGGCCAAGTGCATCATTGTGGACGTTCTGCCTCTTTTCCTATGCTTTCAATGCAATTCCAGTCTACCTCCTGAAATCGGTTTCCTGCAATTCTGCCCCGCTTTCAAGTCCTCTTGGCAGCCTTACTTCAGTCTATTTTTGGACGATAGCTGTCATTTATAACTCTGCAGGTTTGTGAATTACAGTGCCCCTGAGCTCCTTTCTTCAACTCGCTTTCTTGTGACCTGGCCGCAACACCGCAGGATATCTTCAGGCCCTAATCTTGTTCTGGCACGGCACGCTGAGCCTTTGGTTAATTCCTCTTCCTGGTGGGAAATGAGAGTTAAATTTGCCCATCCAGACACCTCCAGCTAGTCTCTCATTGGTTCTCGCTATTCCTGTTCATCTTCCGCAGAAATTGCAAACTGGGCCAAACAGGAGGTTAAAGGGACTGACTCTCCAAGTGGGGAGAGTGTTAGTAAAGCGTCTGGAATGTTGCACCCGAGGACCAGGGTACGAAAACTGAGACATATTTGAACACGTCTCCCGATCACATGGTTGATCATACTCTAGGTTCCACATGCATGTTTTAGCTGAAGGAAGAATACCTTAAACCTGGGTAGTTGAAACCCGTGGAATGGGTACCATGCAATATGACTTCAAAGGGTCTTCATTTGCTCACGAACCTCTCCAATCCTATCACTGCTGCGTTTATGCCCCTGTACACATGCTTGATTCTCTTTCGGAGACATAGCAATCCATAGATTTTAAGATACTTACTAGTCAGGTACATTCTTAGGCGTTTAATATGCGGTGTTGAGTCCATTTCGTTGAGCAAGGAGTAGCTCTTGTCTATTCCATATTTGGCTTAAGGAACTTTATCTGTGCTCATTTCAATCTCTGGTTTTATGCAGCACCCCAACTCACCTTTCCCCTTAAGCAAGCATAAGTTAGTTTTCTAAATTTGAGACCCTGTTCTGTTCTGTAATTCAGTTCCTGTGTAGCCAAGTTTACATTCCGTGTATTATTGATATCTTATGATGTTTCTTTTTCTGTGTGACTTATTTCAGTTAGAACCATCATACCTGAATCCACTCATTGTGCTGCTAAGGGCCTGATGACACAGATTTCATTGCTGAGTGATATTGCTTTGTAAGTAAATACCACAACTTCTTTATCCATTTTTCACTTTCTGCAATGTTGAACTTGTACTGTAAACGAGGTTCTTGTAAACAGAGCCGTTCCAAACACTGGGGTGGCTGTGTCTTTTTGATTTTAATTTCCCTAAGCTATAGGACCATAAGTGGAAGTGCCCTAGGTTCTGTTGCTTTGTTTTTTAGATGTTTCAGGAAACACCATACACTTCTCCCAAGTGTCTGTTGGCAATTTACATCCCGCCCATCAGCATAACAAGGCTCCCAGTTCTCCATGGCCTGTCCTGCCTTTCTGGATTTTACACTTTTTTCAGATGGCCCTTTTGACCGGGGGGAAGTGAGACTTCATTGTAGTGCAGATTTCCTTTGCAAGTTTGCTTGGTTGGCCAAAAAGGGCGTATGCGTTTTTTCCTGAATATATTCAGGAAAAAACGCATACGCCCTTTTTGGCCAAGTGCATCATTGTGGACGTTCTGCCTCTTTTCCTATGCTTTCAATGCAATTCCAGTCTACCTCCTGAAATCGGTTTCCTGCAATTCTGCCTCAATTTCAAGTCCTCTTGGCAACCTTACTTCAGTCTATTTTTGGACGATAGCTGTCATTTATAACTCTGCAGGTTTGTGAATTACAGTGCCCATGAGCTCCTTTCTTCAACTCGCTTTCTTTTGAGCTGGCCGCAACACCGCAGGATGGCTTCAGGCCCTAAGCTGGTTCTGGCACGGCACGCTGAGCCTCTGGTTATTTCCTCTTCCTGGTGGGAAATGAGAGTTAAATTTGCCCGTCCAGACACCTCTAGCTAGTCTCTCATTGGTTCTCGCTATTCCTGTGCATCTTCCACAGAAATTGCAAACTGGGCCAAACAGGAGGTTAAAGGCGCTGACTCTCCAAGTGGGGAGAGTGTTAGTAAAGCGTCTGGAATGTTGCACCCGAGTACCAGGGGAGGAAAACTGAGACATATTTGAACACGTCTCCCGATCACATGGTTTATCATACTCTGGGTTCCACATGCATGTTTTAGCTGAAGGAAGAATACCTAAAACCTGGGTAGTTGAAACCCGTGGAATGGGTACCATGCAATATGACTTCAAAGGGTCTTCATTTGCTCACCGAACCTCTCCAATCCTATCACTGCTGCGTTTATGCCCTGTACACATGCTTGATTCTCTTTCGGAGACATAGCAATCCCTAGGTTTTAAGATACTTACTAGTCAGGTACATTCTTAGGCGTTTAATATGCGGTGTTGAGTCCATTTCTTTGAGCAAGGAGTAGCTCTTGTCTATTCCATATTTGGCTTAAGGAACTTTATCTGTGCTCATTTCAATCTCTGGTTTTATGCAGCACCCCAACTCACCTTTCCCCTTAAGCAAGCATAAGTTGGTTTTCTAAATTTGAGACCCTGTTGTGTTTTGGAATGCAGTTCCTGTGTAGCCAAGTTTACATTCCGTGTATTAGTGATATCTTATGATGTTTCTTTTTCTGTGTGACTTATTTCAGTTAGAATCATCGTACCTGAATCCACTCATTATACTGCTACGGGCCTGATGACATAGATTTCTTTGCTGAGTGATACTGCATTGTACGTAAGTACCACAAGTTCTTTATCCATTTTTCACTTTCTGTGATATTGCACTTGTACGGTAAACGAGGTTCTTGTAAACGGAGGCGTCCCAAACTTTGGGGTGGCTGTGTCTTTTTGATTTTAATTTCCCTAAGCTATAGGACCATAAGTGGAAATGCCCTAGGCTCTGTTGCTTTGTTTTTTAGATGTTTCAGGAAACACCATACACTTCTCCCGAGTGTCTGTTGGCAATTTACATCCCGCCCATCAGCATAACAAGGCTCCCAGTTCTCCATGGCCTGTCCTGCCTTTCTGGATTTTACACTTTTTTCAGATGGCCCTTTTGACCGGGGGGAAGTGAGACTTCATTGTAGTGCAGATTTCCTTTGCAAGTTTGCTTGGTTGGCCAAAAAGGGCGTATGCGTTTTTTCCTGAATATATTCAGGAAAAAACGCATACGCCCTTTTTGGCCAAGTGCATCATTGTGGACGTTCTGCCTCTTTTCCTATCCTTTCAATGCAATTCCAGTCTACCTCCTGAAATCGGTTTCCTGCAATTCTGCCCCGCTTTCAAGTCCTCTTGGCAGCCTTACTTCAGTCTATTTTTGGACGATAGCTGTCATTTATAACTCTGCAGGTTTGTGAATTACAGTGCCCCTGAGCTCCTTTCTTCAACTCGCTTTCTTTTGAGCTGGCCGCAACACCGCAGGATGTCTTCAGGCCCTAATCTGGTTCTGGCATGGCACGCTGAGCCTTTGGTTAATTCCTCTTCCTGGTGGGAAATGAGAGTTAAATTTGCCCATCCAGACACCTCCAGCTAGTCTCTCATTGGTTCTCGCTATTCCTGTTCATCTTCCACAGAAATTGCAAACTGGGCCAAACAGGAGGTTAAAGGGACTGACTCTCCAAGTCGGGAGAGTGTTAGTAAAGCATCTGGAATGTTGCACCCAAGTACCAGGGTACGAAAACTGAGACATATTTGAACACGTCTCCCGATCACATGGTTGATCATACTCTGGGTTCCACATGCATGTTTTAGCTGAAGGAAGAATACCTAAAACCTGGGTAGTTGAAACCCGTGGAATGGGTACCATGCAATATGACTTTAAAGGGTCTTCATTTGCTCACCGAACATCTCCAATCCTATCACTGCTGCGTTTATGCCCCTGTACACATGCTTGATTCTCTTTCGGAGACATAGCAATCCATAGGTTTTAAGATACTTACTAGTCAGGTACATTCTTAGGCGTTTCATATGCGGTGTTGAGTCCATTTCGTTGAGCAAGGAGTAGCTCTTGTCTATTCCATATTTGGCTTAAGGAACTTTATCTGTGCTCATTTCAATCTCTGGTTTTATGCAGCACCCCAACTCACCTTTCCCCTTAAGCAAGCATAAGTTGGTTTTCAAATTTGAGAACCTGTTCTGTTCTGTAATTCAGTTCCTGTGTAGCCAAGTTTACATTCCGTGTATTAGTGATATCTTATGATGTTTCTTTTTCTGTGTGACTTATTTCAGTTAGAATCATCGTACCTGAATCCACTCATGATGCTGCTACGGTCCTGATGACATAGATTTCATTGCTGAGTGATACTGCATTGTACGTAAGTACCACAAGTTCTTTATCCATTTTTCACTTTCTGTGATATTGAACTTGTACTGTAAACGAGGTTCTTGTAAACAGAGGCGTCCCAAACTTTGGGGTGGCTGTGTCTTTTTGATTTTAATTTCCCTAAGCTATAGGACTATAAGTGGAAGTGCCCTAGGCTCTGTTGCTTTGTTTTTTAGATGTTTCAGGAAACACCATACACTTCTCCCGAGTGTCTGTTGGCAATTTACATCCCGCCCATCAGCATAACAAGGCTCCCAGTTCTCCATGGCCTGTCCTGCCTTTCTGGATTTTACACTTTTTTCAGATGGCCCCTTTGACCGGGGGGAAGTGAGACTTCATTGTAGTGCAGATTTCCTTTGCAAGTTTGCTTGGTTGGCCAAAAAGGGCGTATGCGTTTTTTCCTGAATATATTCAGGAGAAAACGCATACGCCCTTTTTGGCCAAGTGCATCATTGTGGACGTTCTGCCTCTTTTCCTATGCTTTCAATGCAATTCCAGTCTACCTCCTGAAATCGGTTTCCTGCAATTCTGCCCCGCTTTCAAGTCCTCTTGGCAGCCTTACTTCAGTCTATTTTTGGACGATAGCTGTCATTTATAACTCTGCAGGTTTGTGCATTACAGTGCCCCTGAGCTCCTTTCTTCAACTCGCTTTCTTTTGAGCTGGCCGCAACACCGCAGGATGTCTTCAGGCCCTAATCTGGTTCTGGCATGGCACGCTGAGCCTTTGGTTAATTCCTCTTCCTGGTGGGAAATGAGAGTTAAATTTGCCCATCCAGACACCTCCAGCTAGTCTCTCATTGGTTCTCGCTATTCCTGTTCATCTTCCACAGAAATTGCAAACTGGGCCAAACAGGAGGTTAAAGGGACTGACTCTCCAAGTCGGGAGAGTGTTAGTAAAGCATCTGGAATGTTGCACCCGAGTACCAGGGTACGAAAACTGAGACATATTTGAACACGTCTCCCGATCACATGGTTGATAATACTCTGGGTTCCACATGCATGTTTTAGCTGAAGGAAGAATACCTAAAACCTGGGTAGTTGAAACCCGTGGAATGGGTACCATGCAATATGACTTTAAAGGGTCTTCATTTGCTCACCGAACATCTCCAATCCTATCACTGCTGCGTTTATGCCCCTGTACACATGCTTGATTCTCTTTCGGAGACATAGCAATCCATAGGTTTTAAGATACTTACTAGTCAGGTACATTCTTAGGCGTTTAATATGCGGTGTTGAGTCCATTTCGTTGAGCAAGGAATAGCTCTTGTCTATTCCATATTTGGCTTAAGGAACTTTATCTGTGCTCATTTCAATCTCTGGTTTTATGCAGCACCCCAACTCACCTTTCCCCTTAAGCAAGCATAAGTTGGTTTTCTAAATTTGAGAACCTGTTCTGTTCTGTAATTCAGTTCCTGTGTAGCCAAGTTTACATTCCGTGTATTAGTGATATCTTATGATGTTTCTTTTTCTGTGTGACTTATTTCAGTTAGAATCATCGTACCTGAATCCACTCATGATGCTGCTATGGGCCTGATGACATAGATTTCATTGCTGAGTGATACTGCATTGTACGTAAGTACCACAAGTTCTTTATCCATTTTTCACTTTCTGTGATATTGAACTTGTACTGTAAACGAGGTTCTTGTAAACAGAGGCGTCCCAAACTTTGGGGTGGCTGTGTCTTTTTGATTTTAATTTCCCTAAGCTATAGGACCATAAGTGGAAGTGCCCGAGGCACTGTTGCTTTGTTTTTTAGATGTTTCAGGAAACACCATACACTTCTCCCAAGTGGTTGTTGGCAATTTACATCCCGCCCATCAGCATAACAAGGCTCCCAGTTCTCCATGGCCTGTCCTGCCTTTCTGGATTTTACACTTTTTTCAGATGGCCCTTTTGACCGGGGGGAAGTGAGACTTCATTGTAGTGCAGATTTCCTTTGCAAGTTTGCTTGGTTGGCCAAAAAGGGCATATGCGTTTTTTCCTGAATATATTCAGGAAAAAACGCATACGCCCTTTTTGGCCAAGTGCATCATTGTGGACGTTCTGCCTCTTTTCCTATGCTTTCAATGCAATTCCAGTCTACCTCCTGAAATCGGTTTCCTGCAATTCTGCCCCGCTTTCAAGTCCTCTTGGCAGCCTTACTTCAGTCTATTTTTGGACGATAGCTGTCATTTATAACTCTGCAGGTTTGTGAATTACAGTGCCCCTGAGCTCCTTTCTTCAACTCGCTTTCTTGTGACCTGGCCGCAACACCGCAGGATGGCTTCAGGCCCTAATCTGGTTCCAGCACGGCACGCTGAGCCTTTGGTTATTTCCTCTTCCTGGTGGGAAATGAGAGTTAAATTTGCCCGTCCAGACACCTCCAGCTAGTCTCTCATTGGTTCTCGCTATTCCTGTTCATCTTCCGCAGAAATTGCAAACTGGGCGAAACAGGAGGTTAAAGGCGCTGACTCTCCAAGTGGGGAGAGTGTTAGTAAAGCGTCTGGAATGTTGCACCCGAGTTCCAGGGGAGGAAAACTGAGACATATTTGAACACGTCTCCCATTGACATGGTTGATCATACTTGGGTTCCATATGCATGTTTTAGCTGAAGGAAGAATACCTAAAACCTGGGTAGTTGAAACCCGTGGAATGGGTACCATGCAATATGACTTCAAAGGGTCTTCATTTGCTCACCGAACCTCTCCAATCCTATCACTGCTGCGTTTATGCCCCTGTACACATGCTTGATTCTCTTGCGGAGACATAGCAATCCATAGGTTTTAAGATACTTACTAGTCAGGTACATTCCTAGGCGTTTAATATGGGGTGTTGAGTCCATTTCGTTGAGCAAGGAGTAGCTCTTGTCTATTCCATATTTGGCTTAAGGAACTTTATCTGTGCTCATTTCAATCTCAGGTTTTATGCAGCACCCCAACTCACCTTTCCCCTTAAGCAAGCATAAATTGGTTTTCTAAATTTGAGACCCTGTTCTGTTCTGTAATTCAGTTCCTGTGTAGCCAAGTTTACATTCCGTGTATTACTGATATCTTATGATGTTTCTGTTTCTGTGTGACTTATTTCAGTTAGAATCATCATACCTGAATCCACTCATTGTGCTGCTAAGGGCCTGATGACACAGATTTCATTGCTGAGTGATATTGCTTTGTAAGTAAATACCACAACTTCTTTATCCATTTTTCAATTTCTGGGATGTTGAACTTGTACTGTAAACGAGTTCTTGTAAACAGAGGCGTCCCAAACATTGGGGTGGCTGTGTCTTTTTGATTTTAATTTCCCTAAGCTATAAGACCATAAGTGGCAGTGCCCTAGGCTCTGTTGCTTTGTTTTTTAGATGTTTCAGGAAACACCATACACTTCTCCTGAGTGTCTGTTGGTAATTTACATCACGCCCATCAGCATAACAAGGCTCCCAGTTCTCCATGGCCTGTCCTGCCTTTCTGGATTTTACACTTTTTTCAGATGGCCCTTTTGACCGGGGGGAAGTGAGACTTCATTGTAGTGCAGATTTCCTTTGCAAGCTTGCTTGGTTGGCCAAAAAGGGCGTATGCGTTTTTTCCTGAATATATTCAGGAAAAAACGCATACGCCCTTTTTGGCCAAGTGCATCATTGTGGACGTTCTGCCTCTTTTCCTATGCTTTCAATGCAATTCCAGTCTACCTCCTGAAATCGGTTTCCTGCAATTTTGCCCCGCTTTCAAGTCCTCTTGGCAGCCTTACTTCAGTCTATTTTTGGACGATAGCTGTCATTTATAACTCTGCAGGTTTGTGAATTACAGTGCCCCTGAGCTCCTTTCTTCAACTCGCTTTCTTGTGACCTGGCCGCAACACCGCAGGATGGCTTCAGGCCCTAATCTGGTTCCGGCCCGGCATGCTGAGCCTTTGGTTAATTCCTCTTCCTGGTGGGAAATGAGAGTTGAATTTGCCCGTCCAGATACCTCCAGCTAGCCTCTCATTGGTTCTCGCTATTCCTGTTCATCTTCCGCAGAAATTGCAAACTGGGCCAAACAGGAGGTTAAAGGGACTGACTCTCCAAGTCGGGAGAGTGTTAGTAAAGCGTCTGGAATGTTGCACCCGAGTACCAGGGGAGGAAAACTGAGACATATTTGAACACGTCTCCCGTTCACATGGTTGATCATACTCTGGGTTCCACATGCATGTTTCAGCTGAAGGAAGAATACCTTAAACCTGGAGAGTTGAGACCCGTGTAATGGGTACCATGCAATATGACTTCAAAGGGTCTTCATTTGCTCACCGAACCTCTCCAATCCTATCACTGCTGCGTTTATGCCCCTGTACACACGCTTGATTCTCTTTTGGAGACATAGCAATCCATAGGTTTTAAGATACTTACTAGTCAGGTACATTCTTAGGCGTTTAATATGGGGTTTTGAGTCCATTTCGTTGAGCAAGGAGTAGCTCTTGTCTATTCCATATTTGGCTTAAGGAACTTTATCTGTGCTCATTTCAATCTCTGGTTTTATGCAGCACCCCAACTCACCTTTCCCCTTAAGCAAGCATAAGTTGGTTTTCTAAATTTGAGACCCTGTTCTGTTTTGGAATGCAGTTCCTGTGTAGCCAAGTTTACATTCCGTGTATTAGTGATATCTTATGATGTTTCTTTTTCTGTGTGACTTATTTCAGTTAGAATCATCATACCTGAATCCACTCATTGTGCTGCTAAGGGCCTGATGACACAGATTTCATTGCTGAGTGATATTGCTTTGTAAGTAAATACCACAACTTCTTTATCCATTTTTCACTTTCTGCGATGTTGAACTTGTACTGTAAACGAGGTTCTTGTAAACAGAGCCGTTCCAAACTTTGGGGTGGCTGTGTCTTTTTCATTTTAATTTCCCTAAGCTATAGGACCATAAGTGGAAGTGCCCTAGGTTCTGTTGCTTTGTTTTTCAGTTGTTTCAGGAAACACCATACACTTCTCCCAAGTGGTTCTTGGCAATTTACATCCCGCCCATCAGCATAACAAGGCTCCCAGTTCTCCATGGCCTGTCCTGCCTTTCTGGATTTTACCCTTTTTTCAGATGGCCCTTTTGACCGGGGGGAAGTGAGACTTCATTGTAGTGCAGATTTCCTTTGCAAGCTTGCTTGGTTGGCCAAAAAGGGCGTATGCGTTTTTTCCTGAATATATTCAGGAAAAAACGCATACGCCCTTTTTGGCCAAGTGCATCATTGTGGACGTTCTGCCTCTTTTCCTATGCTTTCAATGCAATTCCAGTCTACCTCCTGAAATCGGTTTCCTGCAATTCTGCCCCGCTTTCAAGTCCTCTTGGCAGCCTTACTTCAGTCTATTTTTGGACGATAGCTGTCATTTATAACTCTGCAGGTTTGTGAATTACAGTGCCCCTGAGCTCTTTTCTTCAACTCGCTTTCTTGTGACCTGGCCGCAACACCGCAGGATGTCTTCAGGCCCTAATCTGGTTCCGGCCCGGCATGCTGAGCCTTTGGTTAATTCCTCTTCCTGGTGGGAAATGAGAGTTGAATTTGCCCGTCCAGACACCTCCAGCTAGCCTCTCATTGGTTCTCGCTATTCCTGTTCATCTTCCGCAGAAATTGCAAACTGGGCCAAACAGGAGGTTAAAGGGACTGACTCTCCAAGTCGGGAGAGTGTTAGTAAAGCGTCTGGAATGTTGCACCCGAGTATCAGGGGAGGAAAACTGAGACATATTTGAACACGTCTCCCGATCACATGGTTGATCATACTCTGGGTTCCACATGCATGTTTTAGCTGAAGGAAGAATACCTTAAACCTGGAGAGTTGAGACCCGTGGAATGGGTACCATGCAATATGACTTCAAAGGGTCTTCATTTGCTCACCGAACCTCTCCAATCCTATCACTGCTGCGTTTATGCCCCTGTACACACGCTTGATTCTCTTTTGGAGACATAGCAATCCATAGGTTTTAAGATACTTACTAGTCAGGTACATTCTTAGGCGTTTAATATGGGGTTTTGAGTCCATTTCGTTGAGCAAGGAGTAGCTCTTGTCTATTCCATATTTGGCTTAAGGAACTTTATCTGTGCTCATTTCAATCTCTGGTTTTATGCAGCACCCCAACTCACCTTTCCCCTTAAGCAAGCATAAGTTGGTTTTCTAAATTTGAGACCCTGTTCTGTTTTGGAATGCAGTTCCTGTGTAGCCAAGTTTACATTCCGTGTATTAGTGATATCTTATGATGTTTCTTTTTCTGTGTGACTTATTTCAGTTAGAATCATCATACCTGAATCCACTCATTGTGCTGCTAAGGGCCTGATGACACAGATTTCATTGCTGAGTGATATTGCTTTGTAAGTAAATACCACAACTTCTTTATCCATTTTTCACTTTCTGCGATGTTGAACTTGTACTGTAAACGAGGTTCTTGTAAACAGAGCTGTTCCAAACTTTGGGGTGGCTGTGTCTTTTTCATTTTAATTTCCCTAAGCTATAGGACCATAAGTGGAAGTGCCCTAGGTTCTGTTGCTTTGTTTTTTAGTTGTTTCAGGAAACACCATACACTTCTCCGAAGTGGTTCTTGGCAATTTACATCCCGCCCATCAGCATAACAAGGCTCCCAGTTCTCCATGGCCTGTCCTGCCTTTCTGGATTTTACCCTTTTTTCAGATGGCCCTTTTGACCGGGGGGAAGTGAGACTTCATTGTAGTGCAGATTTCCTTTGCAAGCTTGCTTGGTTGGCCAAAAAGGGCGTATGCGTTTTTTCCTGAATATATTCAGGAAAAAACGCATACGCCCTTTTTGGCCAAGTGCATCATTGTGGACGTTCTGCCTCTTTTCCTATGCTTTCAATGCAATTCCAGTCTACCTCCTGAAATCGGTTTCCTGCAATTCTGCCCCGCTTTCAAGTCCTCTTGGCAGCCTTACTTCAGTCTATTTTTGGACGATAGCTGTCATTTATAACTCTGCAGGTTTGTGAATTACAGTGCCCCTGAGCTCCTTTCTTCAACTCGCTTTCTTGTGACCTGGCCGCAACACCGCAGGATGGCTTCAGGCCCTAATCTGGTTCCGGCCCGGCATGCTGAGCCTTTGGTTAATTCCTCTTCCTGGTGGGAAATGAGAGTTGAATTTGCCCGTCCAGACACCTCCAGCTAGCCTCTCATTGGTTCTCGCTATTCCTGTTCATCTTCCGCAGAAATTGCAAACTGGGCCAAACAGGAGGTTAAAGGCCCTGACTCTCCAAGTGGGGAGAGTGTTAGTAAAGCGTCTGGAGTGTTGAACCCGAGTTCCAGGGGAGGAAAACTGAGACATATTTGAACACGTCTCCCATTCACATGGTTGATCATACTTGGGTTCCACATGCATGTTTTAGCTGAAGGAAGAATACCTAAAACCTGGGTAGTTGAAACCCGTGGAATGGGTACCATGCAATATGACTTCAAAGGGTCTTCATTTGCTCACCGAACCTCTCCAATCCTATCACTGCTGCGTTTATGCCCCTGTACACATGCTTGATTCTCTTTCAGAGACATAGCAATCCATAGGTTTTAAGATACTTACTAGTCAGGTACATTCTTAGGCGTTTAATATGTGGTGTTGAGTCCATTTCGTTGAGCAAGGAGTAGCTCTTGTCTATTCCATATTTGGCTTAAGGAACTTTATCTGTGCTCATTTCAATCTCTGGTTTTATGCAGCACCCCAACTCACCTTTCCCCTTAAGCAAGCATAAGTTGGTTTTCTAAATTTGAGAACCTGTTCTGTTCTGTAATTCAGTTCCTGTGTAGCCAAGTTTACATTCCGTGTATTACTGATATCTTATGATGTTTCTTTTTCTGTGTGACTTATTTCAGTTAGAATCATCATACCTGAATCCACTCATTGTGCTGCTAAGGGCCTGATGACACAGATTTCATTGCTGAGTGATATTGCTTTGTAAGTAAATACCACAACTTCTTTATCCATTTTTCACTTTCTGCGATGTTGAACTTGTACTGTAAATGAGGTTCTTGTAAACAGAGCCGTTCCGAACTTTGAGGTGGCTGTGTCTTTTTGATTTTAATTTCCCTAAGCTATAGGACCATAAGTGGAAGTGCCCTAGGTTCTGTTGCTTTGTTTTTCAGATGTTTCAGGAAACACCATACACTTCTCCCGAGTGGTTGTTGGCAATTTACATCCCGCCCATCAGCATAACAAGGCTCCCAGTTCTCCATGGCCTGTCCTGCCTTTCTGGATTTTACACTTTTTTCAGATGGAGCTTTTGACCGGGGGGAAGTGAGACTTCATTGTAGTGCAGATTTCCTTTGCAAGCTTGCTTGGTTGGCCAAAAAGGGCGTATGCGTTTTTTCCTGAATATATTCAGGAAAAAACGCATACGCCCTTTTTGGCCAAGTGCATCATTGTGGACGTTCTGCCTCTTTTCCTATGCTTTCAATGCAATTCCAGTCTACCTCCTGAAATTGGTTTCCTGCAATTCTGCCCCGCTTTCAAGTCCTCTTGGCAGCCTTACTTCAGTCTATTTTTGGACGATAGCTGTCATTTATAACTCTGCAGGTTTGTGAATTACAGTGCCCCTGAGCTCCTTTCTTCAACTCGCTTTCTTGTGACCTGGCCGCAACACCGCAGGATGGCTTCAGGCCCTAATCTGGTTCCGGCACGGCACACTGAGCCTTTGGTTAATTCCTCTTCCTGGTGGGAAATGAGAGTTAAATTTGCCCGTCCAGACACCTCCAGCTAGCCTCTCATTGGTTCTCGCTCTTCCTGTTCATCTTCCGCAGAAATTGCAAACTGGGCCAAACAGGAGGTTAAAGGCGCTGACTCTCCAAGTGGGGAGAGTGTTAGTAAAGCGTCTGGAATGTTGCACCCGAGTTCCAGGGGAGGAAAACTGAGACATATTTGAACACGTCTCCCATTGACATGGTTGATCATACTTGGGTTCCATATGCATGTTTTAGCTGAAGGAAGAATACCTAAAACCTGGGTAGTTGAAACCCGTGGAATGGGTACCATGCAATATGACTTCAAAGGGTCTTCATTTGCTCACCGCACCTCTCCAATCCTATCACTGCTGCGTTTATGCCCCTGTACACATGCTTGATTCTCTTGCGGAGACATAGCAATCCATAGGTTTTAAGATACTTACTAGTCAGGTACATTCCTAGGCGTTTAATATGGGGTGTTGAGTCCATTTCGTTGAGCAAGGAGTAGCTCTTGTCTATTCCATATTTGGCTTAAGGAACTTTATCTGTGCTCATTTCAATCTCTGGCTTTATGCAGCACCCCAACTCACCTTTCCCCTTAAGCAAGCATAAATTGGTTTTCTAAATTTGAGACCCTGTTCTGTTCTGTAATTCAGTTCCTGTGTAGCCAAGATTACATTCCGTGTATTAGTGATATCTTATGATGTTTCTGTTTCTGTGTGACTTATTTCAGTTAGAATCATCATACCTGAATCCACTCATTGTGCTGCTAAGGGCCTGATGACACAGATTTCATTGCTGAGTGATATTGCTTTGTAAGTAAATACCACAACTTCTTTATCCATTTTTCAATTTCTGCAATGTTGAACTTGTACTGTAAACGAGTTCTTGTAAACAGAGGCGTCCCAAACATTGGGGTGGCTGTGTCTTTTTGATTTTAATTTCCCTAAGCTATAAGACCATAAGTGGCAGTGCCCTAGGCTCTGTTGCTTTGTTTTTTAGATGTTTCAGGAAACACCATACACTTCTCCTGAGTGTCTGTTGGTAATTTACATCACACCCATCAGCATAACAAGGCTCCCAGTTCTCCATGGCCTGTCCTGCCTTTCTGGATTTTACACTTTTTTCAGATGGCCCTTTTGACCGGGGGGAAGTGAGACTTCATTGTAGTGCAGATTTCCTTTGCAAGCTTGCTTGGTTGGCCAAAAAGGGCGTATTCGTTTTTTCCTGAATATATTCAGGAAAAAACGCATACACCCTTTTTTGCCAAGTGCATCATTGTGGACGTTCTGCCTCTTTTCCTATGCTTTCAATGCAATTCCAGTCTACCTCCTGAAATCGGTTTCCTGCAATTTTGCCCCGCTTTCAAGTCCTCTTGGCAGCCTTACTTCAGTCTATTTTTGGACGATAGCTGTCATTTATAACTCTGCAGGTTTGTGAATTACAGTGCCCCTGAGCTCCTTTCTTCAACTCGCTTTCTTGTGACCTGGCCGCAACACCGCAGGATGGCTTCAGGCCCTAATCTGGTTCCGGCCCGGCATGCTGAGCCTTTGGTTAATTCCTCTTCCTGGTGGGAAATGAGAGTTGAATTTGCCCGTCCAGATACCTCCAGCTAGCCTCTCATTGGTTCTCGCTATTCCTGTTCATCTTCCGCAGAAATTGCAAACTGGGCCAAACAGGAGGTTAAAGGGACTGACTCTCCAAGTCGGGAGAGTGTTAGTAAAGCGTCTGGAATGTTGCACCCGAGTACCAGGGGAGGAAAACTGAGACATATTTGAACACGTCTCCCGTTCACATGGTTGATCATACTCTGGGTTCCACATGCATGTTTCAGCTGAAGGAAGAATACCTTAAACCTGGAGAGTTGAGACCCGTGTAATGGGTACCATGCAATATGACTTCAAAGGGTCTTCATTTGCTCACCGAACCTCTCCAATCCTATCACTGCTGCGTTTATGCCCCTGTACACACGCTTGATTCTCTTTTGGAGACATAGCAATCCATAGGTTTTAAGATACTTACTAGTCAGGTACATTCTTAGGCGTTTAATATGGGGTTTTGAGTCCATTTCGTTGAGCAAGGAGTAGCTCTTGTCTATTCCATATTTGGCTTAAGGAACTTTATCTGTGCTCATTTCAATCTCTGGTTTTATGCAGCACCCCAACTCACCTTTCCCCTTAAGCAAGCATAAGTTGGTTTTCTAAATTTGAGACCCTGTTCTGTTTTGGAATGCAGTTCCTGTGTAGCCAAGTTTACATTCCGTGTATTAGTGATATCTTATGATGTTTCTTTTTCTGTGTGACTTATTTCAGTTAGAATCATCATACCTGAATCCACTCATTGTGCTGCTAAGGGCCTGATGACACAGATTTCATTGCTGAGTGATATTGCTTTGTAAGTAAATACCACAACTTCTTTATCCATTTTTCACTTTCTGCGATGTTGAACTTGTACTGTAAACGAGGTTCTTGTAAACAGAGCCGTTCCAAACTTTGGGGTGGCTGTGTCTTTTTGATTTTAATTTCCCTAAGCTATAGGACCATAAGTGGAAGTGCCCTAGGTTCTGTTGCTTTGTTTTTTAGTTGTTTCAGGAAACACCATACACTTCTCCCAAGTGGTTGTTGGCAATTTACATCCCGCCCATCAGCATAACAAGGCTCCCAGTTCTCCATGGCCTGTCCTGCCTTTCTGGATTTTACCCTTTTTTCAGATGGCCCTTTTGACCGGGGGGAAGTGAGACTTCATTGTAGTGCAGATTTCCTTTGCAAGCTTGCTTGGTTGGCCAAAAAGGGCGTATGCGTTTTTTCCTGAATATATTCAGGAAAAAACGCATACGCCCTTTTTGGCCAAGTGCATCATTGTGGACGTTCTGCCTCTTTTCCTATGCTTTCAATGCAATTCCAGTCTACCTCCTGAAATCGGTTTCCTGCAATTCTGCCCCGCTTTCAAGTCCTCTTGGCAGCCTTACTTCAGTCTATTTTTGGACGATAGCTGTCATTTATAACTCTGCAGGTTTGTGAATTACAGTGCCCCTGAGCTCCTTTCTTCAACTCGCTTTCTTGTGACCTGGCCGCAACACCGCAGGATGTCTTCAGGCCCTAATCTGGTTCCGGCCCGGCATGCTGAGCCTTTGGTTAATTCCTCTTCCTGGTGGGAAATGAGAGTTGAATTTGCCCGTCCAGACACCTCCAGCTAGCCTCTCATTGGTTCTCGCTATTCCTGTTCATCTTCCGCAGAAATTGCAAACTGGGCCAAACAGGAGGTTAAAGGGACTGACTCTCCAAGTCGGGAGAGTGTTAGTAAAGCGTCTGGAATGTTGCACCCGAGTATCAGGGGAGGAAAACTGAGACATATTTGAACACGTCTCCCGATCACATGGTTGATCATACTCTGGGTTCCACATGCATGTTTTAGCTGAAGGAAGAATACCTTAAACCTGGAGAGTTGAGACCCGTGTAATGGGTACCATGCAATATGACTTCAAAGGGTCTTCATTTGCTCACGAACCCCTCCAATCCTATCACTGCTGCATTTATGCCCATGTACACATGCTTGATTCTCTTTCGGAGACATAGCAATCCATAGGTTTTAAGATACTTACTAGTCAGGTACATTCTTAGGTGTTTAATATGCGGTGTTGAGTCCATTTCGTTGAGCAAGGAGTAGCTCTTGTCTATTCCATATTTGGCTTAAGGAACTTTATCTGTGCTCATTTCAATCTCTGGTTTTATGCAGCACCCCAACTCACCTTTCCCCTTAAGCAAGCATAAGTTGGTTTTCTAAATTTGAGACCCTGTTCTGTTCTGTAATTCAGTTCCTGTGTAGCCAAGTTTACATTCCGTGTATTACTGATATCTTATGATGTTTCTTTTTCTGTGTGACTTATTTCAGTTAGAATCATCATACCTGAATCCACTCATTGTGATGCTAAGGGCCTGATGACACAGATTTCATTGCTGAGTGATATTGCTTTGTAAGTAAATACCACAACTTCTTTATCCATTTTTCACTTTCTGCGATGTTGAACTTGTACTGTAAACGAGTTTCTTGTAAACAGAGCCGTTCCAAACTTTGGGGTGGCTGTGTCTTTTTGATTTTAATTTCCGTAAGCTATAGGACCATAAGTGGAAGTGCCCTAGGTTCTGTTGCTTTGTTTTTTAGATGTTTCAGGAAACACCATACACTTCTCCCAAGTGGTTGTTGGCAATTTACATCCCGCCCATCAGCATAACAAGGCTCCCAGTTCTCCATGGCCTGTCCTGCCTTTCTGGATTTTACACTTTTTTCAGATGGCCCTTTTGACCGGGGGGAAGTGAGACTTCATTGTAGTGCAG
This sequence comes from Delphinus delphis, assembly GCF_949987515.2. Lineage (NCBI taxonomy): Eukaryota > Metazoa > Chordata > Mammalia > Artiodactyla > Delphinidae > Delphinus > Delphinus delphis. The sequence goes on along the minus strand of NW_027192918.1, from coordinate 162,760 downwards.
ATTTCCTTTGCAAGCTTGCTTGGTTGGCCAAAAAGGGCGTATGCGTTTTTTCCTGAATATATTCAGGAAAAAACGCATACGCCCTTTTTGGCCAAGTGCATCATTGTGGACGTTCTGCCTCTTTTCCTATGCTTTCAATGCAATTCCAGTCTACCTCCTGAAATCGGTTTCCTGCAATTCTGCCCCGCTTTCAAGTCCTCTTGGCAGCCTTACTTCAGTCTATTTTTGGACGATAGCTGTCATTTATAACTCTGCAGGTTTGTGAATTACAGTGCCCCTGAGCTCCTTTCTTCAACTCGCTTTCTTGTGACCTGGCCGCAACACCGCAGGATGTCTTCAGGCCCTAATCCGGTTCTGGCACGGCACGCTGAGCCTTTGGTTAATTCCTCTTCCTGGTGGGAAATGAGAGTTATATTTGCCCATCCAGACACCTCCAGCTAGTCTTTCATTGGTTCTCGCTATTCCTGTTCATCTTCCACAGAAATTGCAAACTGGGCCAAACAGGAAGTTAAAGGGACTGACTCTCCAAGTGGGGAGAGTGTTAGTAAAGCGTCTGGAATGTTGCACCTGAGTACCAGGGTACGAAAACTGAGACATATTTGAACACGTCTCCCGATCACATGGTTGATCATACTCTAGGTTCCACATGCATGTTTTAGATGAAGGAAGAATACCTTAAACCTGGGTAGTTGAAACCCGTGGAATGGGTACCATGCAATATGACTTCAAAGGGTCTTCATTTGCTCACGAACCTCTCCAATCCTATCACTGCTGCGTTTATGCCCCTGTACACATGCTTGATTCTCTTTCGGAGACATAGCAATCCATAGGTTTTAAGATACTTACTAGTCAGGTGCATTCTTAGGCGTTTAATATGGGGTTTTGTGTCCATTTCGTTGAGCAAGGAGTAGCTCTTGTCTATTCCATATTTGGCTTAAGGAACTTTATCTGTGCTCATTTCAATCTCTGGTTTTATGCAGCACCCCAACTCACCTTTCTCCTTAAGCAAGCATAAGTTGGTTTTCTAAATTTGAGACCCTGTTCTGTTTTGGAATGCAGTTCATGTGTAGCCAAGTTTAAATTCCGTGTATTAGTGATATCTTATGATGTTTCTTTTTCTGTGTGACTTATTTCAGTTAGAATCATCGTACCTGAATCCACTCATTATGCTGCTACGGGCCTGATGACATAGATTTCATTGCTGAGTGATACTGCATTGTACGTAAGTACCACAAGTTCTTTATCCATTTTTCACTTTCTGTGATATTGAACTTGTACGGTAAACGAGATTCTTGTAAACGGAGGCGTCCCAAACTTTGGGGTGGCTGTGTCTTTTTGATTTTAATTTCCCTAAGCTATAGGACCATAAGCGCAAGTGCCCTCGGCTCTGTTGCTTTGTTTTTTAGATGTTTCAGGAAACACCATACACTTCTCCTGAGTGTCTGTTGGCAATTTACATCCCGCCCATCAGCATAACAAGGCTCCCAGTTCTCCATGGCCTGTCCTGCCTTTCTGGATTTTACACTTTTTTCAGATGGCCCTTTTGACCGGGGGGAAGTGAGACTTCATTGTAGTGCAGTTTTCCTTTGCAAGCTTGCTTGGTTGGCCAAAAAGGACGTATGCGTTTTTTCCTGAATATATTCAGGAAAAAACGCATATGCCCTTTTTGGCCAAGTGCATCATTGTGGACGTTCTGCCTCTCTTCCTATGCTTTCAATGCAATTCCAGTCTACCTCCTGAAATCGGTTTCCTGCAATTCTGCCCCGCTTTCAAGTCCTCTTGGCAGCCTTACTTCAGTCTATTTTTGGACGATAGCTGTCATTTATAACTCTGCAGGTTTGTGAATTACAGTGCCCCTGAGTTCCTTTCTTCAACTCGCTTTCTTGTGACCTGGCCGCAACACCGCAGGATGGCTTCAGGCCCTAATCTGGTTTCGGCCCGGCATGCTGAGCCTTTGGTTAATTCCTCTTCCTGGTGGGAAATGAGAGTTGAATTTGCCCGTCCAGACACCTCCAGCTAGCCTCTCATTGGTTCTCGCTATTCCTGTTCATCTTCCGCAGAAATTGCAAACTGGACCAAACAGGAGGTTAAAGGGACTGACTCTCCAAGTCGGGAGAGTGTTAGTAAAGCATCTGGAATGTTGCACCCGAGTACCAGGGGAGGAAAACTGAGACATATTTGAACACGTCTCCCATTCACATGGTTGATCATACTCTGGGTTCCACATGCATGTTTTAGCTGAAGGAAGAATACCTTAAACCTGGAGAGTTGAGACCCGTGTAATGGGTACCATGCAATATGACTTCAAAGGGTCTTCATTTGCTCACCGAACCTCCCCAATCCTATCACTGCTGCGTTTATGCCCCTGTACACACGCTTGATTCTCATTTGGAGACATAGCAATCCATAGGTTTTAAGATACTTACTAGTCAGGTACATTCTTAGGCGTTTAATATGGGGTTTTGAGTCCATTTCGTTGAGCAAGGAGTAGCTCTTGTCTATTCCATATTTGGCTGAAGGAACTTTATCTGTGCTCATTTCAATCTCTGGTTTTATGCAGCACCCCAACTCACCTTTCCCCTTAAGCAAGCATAAGTTGGTTTTCTAAATTTGAGACCCTGTTCTGTTTTGGAATGCAGTTCCTGTGTAGCCAAGTTTACATTCCGTGTATTAGTGATATCTTATGATGTTTCTTTTTCTGTGTGACTTATTTCAGTTAGAATCATCGTACCTGAATCCACTCATTATGCTGCTACGGGCCTGATGACATAGATTTCATTGCTGAGTGATACTGCATTGTACGTAAGTACCACAAGTTCTTTATCCATTTTTCACTTTCTGTGATATTGAACTTGTACGGTAAACGAGGTTCTTGTAAACGGAGGCGTCCCAAACTTTGGGGTGGCTGTGTCTTTTTGATTTTAATTTCCCTAAGCTATAGGACCATAAGCGCAAGTGCCCTCGGCTCTGTTGTTTTGTTTTTTAGATGTTTCAGGAAACACCATACACTTCTCCTGAGTGTCTGTTGGCAATTTACATCCCGCCCATCAGCATAACAAGGCTCCCAGTTCTCCATGGCCTGTCCTGCCTTTCTGGATTTTACACTTTTTTCAGATGGCCCTTTTGACCGGGGGGAAGTGAGACTTCATTGTAGTGCAGATTTCTTTGCAAGTTTGCTTGGTTGGCCGAAAAGGGCGTATGCGTTTTTTCCTGAATATATTCAGGAAAAAACGCATACGCCCTTTTTGGCCAAGTGCATCATTGTGGACGTTCTGCCTCTTTTCCTATGCTTTCAATGCAATTCCAGTCTACCTCCTGAAATCGGTTTCCTGCAATTCTGCCCCGCTTTCAAGTCCTCTTGGCAGCCTTACTTCAGTCTATTTTTGGACGATAGCTGTCATTTATAACTCTGCAGGTTTGTGAATTACAGTGCCCCTGAGCTCCTTTCTTCAACTCGCTTTCTTGTGGCCTGGCCGCAACACCGCAGGATGTCTTCAGGCCCTAATCTGGTTCTGGCACGGCACGCTGAGCCTTTGGTTAATTCCTCTTCCTGGTGGGAAATGAGAGTTAAATTTGCCCGTCCAGACACCTCCAGCTATTCTTTCATTGGTTCTCGCTATTCCTGTTCATCTTCCACAGAAATTCTAAACTGGGCCAAACAGGAGGTTAAAGGGACTGACTCTCCAAGTCGGGAGAGTGTCAGTAAAGCGTCTGGAATGTTGCACCCGAGTACCAGGGGAGGAAAACTGAGACATATTTGAACACGTCTCCCGTTCACATGGTTGATCATACTCTGGGTTCCACATGCATGTTTTAGCTGAAGGAAGAATACCTTAAACCTGGAGAGTTGAGACCCGTGTAATGGGTACCATGCAATATGACTTCAAAGGGTCTTCATTTGCTCACCGAACCTCTCCAATCCTATCACTGCTGCGTTTATGCCCCTGTACACATGCTTGATTCTCTTTCGGAGACATAGCAATCCATAGGTTTTAAGATACTTACTAGTCAGGTACATTCTTAGGCGTTTAATATGGGGTTTTGAGATCATTTCGTTGAGCAAGGAGTAGCTCTTGTCTATTCCATATTTGGCTTAAGGAACTTTATCTGTGATCATTTCAATCTCTGGTTTTATGCAGCACCCCAACTCACCTTTCCCCTTAAGCAAGCATAAGTTGGTTTTCTAAATTTGAGACCCTGTTCTGTTTTGGAATGCAGTTCCTGTGTAGCCAAGTTTACATTCCGTGTATTAGTGATATCTTATGATGTTTCTTTTTCTGTGTGACTTATTTCAGTTAGAATCATCATACCTGAATCCACTCATTATGCTGCTACGGGCCTGATGACATAGATTTCATTGCTGAGTGATACTGCATTGTACGTAAGTACCACAAGTTCTTTATCCATTTTTCACTTTCTGCGATGTTGAACTTGTACTGTAAACGAGGTTCTTGTAAACAGAGCCGTTCCAAACTTTGGGGTGGCTGTGTCTTTTTGATTTTAATTTCCCTAAACTATAGGACCATAAGTGGTAGTGCCCTAGGCTCTGATGCTTTGTTTTTTAGATGTTTCAGGAAACACCATACACTTCTCCCAAGTGGTTGTTGACAATTTACATCCCGCCCATCAGCATAACAAGGCTCCCAGTTCTCCATGGCCTGTCCTGCCTTTCTGGATTTTACACTTTTTTCAGATGGCCCTTTTGACCGGGGGGAAGTGAGACTTCATTGTAGTGCAGATTTCCTTTGCAAGTTTGCTTGGTTGGCCAAAAAGGGCGTATGCGTTTTTTCCTGAATATATTCAGGAAAAAACGCATACGCCCTTTTTGGCCAAGTGCATCATTGTGGACGTTCTGCCTCTTTTCCTATGCTTTCAATGCAATTCCAGTCTACCTCCTGAAATCGGTTTCCTGCAATTCTGCCCCGCTTTCAAATCCTCTTGGCAGCCTTACTTCAGTATATTTTTGGACGATAGCTGTCATTTATAACTCTGCAGGTTTGTGAATTACAGTGCCCCTCAGCTCCTTTCTTCAACTCGCTTTCTTTTGAGCTGGCCGCAACACCGCAGGATGTCTTCAGGCCCTAATCTGGTTCTGGCACGGCACACTGAGCCTTTGGTTAATTCCTCTTCCTGGTGGGAAATGAGAGTTAAATTTGCCCGTCCAGACACCTCCAGCTAGTCTTTCATTGGTTCTCGTTATTCCTGTTCATCTTCCACAGAAATTGCAAACTGGGCCAAACAGGAAGTTAAAGGAACTGACTCTCCAAGTGGGGAGAGTGTTAGTAAAGCGTCTGGAATGTTGCACCCGAGTACCAGGGTACGAAAACTGAGACATATTTGAACACGTCTCCCGATCACATGGTTGATCATACTCTAGGTTCCACATGCATGTTTTAGATGAAGGAAGAATACCTTAAACCTGGGTAGTTGAAACCCGTGGAATGGGTACCATGCAATATGACTTCAAAGGGTCTTCATTTGCTCACGAACCTCTCCAATCCTATCACTGCTGCGTTTATGCCCCTGTACACATGCTTGATTCTCTTTCGGAGACATAGCAATCCATAGGTTTTAAGATACTTACTAGTCAGGTGCATTCTTAGGCGTTTAATATGGGGTTTTGTGTCCATTTCGTTGAGCAAGGAGTAGCTCTTGTGTATTCCATATTTGGCTTAAGGAACTTTATCTGTGCTCATTTCAATCTCTGGTTTTATGCAGCACCCCAACTCACCTTTCACCTTAAGCAAGCATAAGTTGGTTTTCTAAATTTGAGACCCTGTTCTGTTCTGTAATTCAGTTCCTGTGTAGCCAAGTTTACATTCCGTGTATTAGTGATATCTTATGATATTTCTTTTTCTGTGTGACTTATTTCAGTTAGAATCATCGTACCTGAATCCACTCATTATGCTGCTACGGGCCTGATGACATAGATTTCATTGCTGAGTGATACTGCATTGTACGTAAGTACCACAACTTCTTTATCCATTTTTCACTTTCTGTGATATTGAACTTGTACGGTAAACGAGGTTCTTGTAAACGGAGGCGTCCCAAATTTTGGGGTGGCTGTGTCTTTTTGATTTTAATTTCCCTAAGCTATAGGACCATAAGCGCATGTGCCCTCGGCTCTGTTGCTTTGTTTTTTAGATGTTTCAGGAAACACCATACACTTCTCCTGAGTGTCTGTTGGCAATTTACATCCCGCCCATCAGCATAACAAGGCTCCCAGTTCTCCATGGCCTGTCCTGCCTTTCTGGATTTTACACTTTTTTCAGATGGCCCTTTTGACCGGGGGGAAGTGAGACTTCATTGTAGTGCAGATTTCCTTTGCAAGTTTGCTTGGTTGGCCAAAAAGGGCGTATGCTTTTTTTCCTGAATATATTCAGGAAAAAACGCATACGCCCTTTTTGGCCAAGTGCATCATTGTGGACGTTCTGCCTCTTTTCCTATGCTTTCAATGCAATTCCAGTCTACCTCCTGAAATCGGTTTCCTGCAATTCTGCCCCGCTTTCATGTCCTCTTGGCAGCCTTACTTCAGTATATTTTTGGAAGATAGCTGTCATTTATAACTCTGCAGGTTTGTGAATTACAGTGCCCCTGAGCTCCTTTCTTCAACTCGCTTTCTTATGGCCTGGCCGCAACACCGCAGGATGTCTTCAGGCCCTAATCTGGTTCTGGCACGGCACGCTGAGCCTTTGGTTAATTCCTCTTCCTGGTGGGAAATGAGAGTTAAATTTGCCCATCCAGACACCTCCAGCTATTCTTTCATTGGTTCTCGCTATTCGTGTTCATCTTCCACAGAAATTGCAAACTGGGCCAAACAGGAGGTTAAAGGGACTGACTCTCCAAGTCGGGAGAGTGTTAGTAAAGCGTCTGGAAAGTTGCACCCGAGTACCATTGTACGAAAACTGAGACATATTTGAACACGTCTCCCGATCACATGGTTGATCATACTCTAGGTTCCACATGCATGTTTTAGCTGAAGGAAGAATACCTAAAACCTGGGTAGTTGAAACCCGTGGAATGGGTACCATGCAATATGACTTCAAAGGGTCTTCATTTGCTCACGAACCTCTCCAATCCTATCACTGCTGCGTTTATGTCCCTGTACACATGCCTGATTCTCTTTCGGAGACATAGCAATCCATAGGTTTTAAGATACTTACTAGTCAGGTACATTCTTAGGCGTTTAATATGGGGTGTTGAGTCCATGTCGTTGAGCAAGGAGTAGCTCTTGTCTATTCCATATTTGGCTTAAGGAACTTTATCTGTGCTCATTTCAATCTCTGGTTTTATGCAGCACCCCAACTCACCTTTACCCTTAAGCCAGCATAAGTTAGTTTTCTAAATTTGAGACCCTGTTCTGTTCTGTAATTCAGTTCCTGTGTAGCCAAGTTTCCATTCCGTGTATTACTGATATCTTATGATGTTTCTTTTTCTGTGTGACTTATTTCAGTTAGAATCATCATACCTGAATCCACTCATTGTGCTGCTAAGGGCCTGATGACACAGATTTCATTGCTGAGTGATATTGCTTTGTAAGTAAATACCACAACTTCTTTATCCATTTTTCACTTTCTGCGATGTTGAACTTGTACTGTAAACGAGTTTCTTGTAAACAGAGCCGTTCCAAACTTTGGGGTGGCTGTGTCTTTTTCATTTTAATTTCCCTAAGCTATAGGACCATAAGTGGAAGTGCCCTAGGTTCTGTTGCTTTGTTTTTTAGTTGTTTCAGGAAACACCATACACTTCTCCCAAGTGGTTGTTGGCAATTTACATCCCGCCCATCAGCATAACAAGGCTCCCAGTTCTCCATGGCCTGTCCTGCCTTTCTGGATTTTACACTTTTATCAGATGGCCCTTTTGACCGGGGGGAAGTGAGACTTCATTGTAGTGCAGATTTCCTTTGCAAGCTTGCTTGGTTGGCCAAAAAGGGCGTATGCGTTTTTTCCTGAATATATTCAGGAAAAAACGCATACGCTCTTTTTGGCCAAGTGCATCATTGTGGACGTTCTGCCTCTTTTCCTATGCTTTCAATGCAATTCCAGTCTACCTCCTGAAATCGGTTTCCTGCAATTCTGCCCCGCTTTCAAGTCCTCTTGGCAGCCTTACTTCAGTATATTTTTGGACGATAGCTGTCATTTATAACTCTGCAGGTTTGTGAATTACAGTGCCCCTGAGCTCCTTTCTTCAACTCGCTTTCTTTTGAGCTGGCCGCAACACCGCAGGATGGCTTCCGGCCCTAATCTGGTTCCGGCACGGCACGCTGAGCCTTTGGTTATTTCCTCTTCCTGGTGGGAAATGAGAGTTAAATTTGCCCGACCAGACACCTCCAGCTAGTCTCTCATTGGTTCTCCCTATTCCTGTTCACCTTCCGCAGAAATTGCAAACTGGGCCAAACAGGAGGTTAAAGGCGCTGACTCTCCAAGTGGGGAGAGTGTTAGTAAAGCGTCTGGAATGTTGCACCCGAGTACCAGGGGAGGAAAACTGAGACATATTTGAACACGTCTCCCATTCACATGGTTGATCATACTTGGGTTCCACATGCATGTTTTAGCTGAAGGAAGAATACCTTAAACCTGGGTATTTGAAACCCGTGGAATGGGTACCATGCAATATGACTTCAAAGGGTGTTCATTTGCTCACCGAACCTCTCCAATCCTATCACTGCTGCGTTTATGCCCCTGTACACATGCTTGATTCTCTTTCGGAGACATAGCAATCCATAGGTTTTAAGATACTTACTAGTCAGGTACATTCTTAGGCGTTTAATATGCGGTGTTGAGTCCATTTCGTTGAGCAAGGAGTAGCTCTTGTCTATTCCATATTTGGCTTAAGGAACTTTATCTGTGCTCATTTCAATCTCTGGTTTTATGCAGCACCCCAACTCACCTTTCCCCTTAAGCAAGCATAAGTTGGTTTTCTAAATTTGAGACCCTGTTCTGTTCTGTAATTCAGTTCCTGTGTAGCCAAGTTTACATTCCGTGTATTACTGATATCTTATGATGTTTCTTTTTCTGTGTGACTTATTTCAGTTAGAATCATCATACCTGAATCCACTCATTGTGATGCTAAGGGCCTGATGACACAGATTTCATTGCTGAGTGATATTGCTTTGTAAGTAAATACCACAACTTCTTTATCCATTTTTCACTTTCTTCGATGTTGAACTTGTACTGTAAACGAGGTTCTTGTAAACAGAGCCGTTCCAAACTTTGGGGTGGCTGTGTCTTTTTGATTTTAATTTCCCTAAGCTATAGGACCATAAGTGGAAGTGCCCTAGGTTCTGTTGCTTTGTTTTTTAGATGTTTCAGGAAACACCATACACTTCTCCCAAGTGTCTGTTGGCAATTTACATCCCGCCCATCAGCATAACAAGGCTCCCAGTTCTCCATGGCCTGTCCTGCCTTTCTGGATTTTACACTTTTTTCAGATGGCCCTTTTGACTGGGGGGAAGTGAGACTTCATTGTAGTGCAGATTTCCTTTGCAAGCTTGCTTGGTTGGCCAAAAAGGGCGTATGCGTTTTTTCCTGAATATATTCAGGAAAAAACGCATACGCCCTTTTTGGCCAAGTGCATCATTGTGGACGTTCTGCCTCTTTTCCTATGCTTTCAATGCAATTCCAGTCTACCTCCTGAAATCGGTTTCCTGCAATTCTGCCCCGCTTTCAAGTCCTCTTGGCAGCCTTACTTCAGTCTATTTTTGGACGATAGCTGTCATTTATAACTCTGCAGGTTTGTGAATTACAGTGCCCCTGAGCTCCTTTCTTCAACTCGCTTTCTTGTGACCTGGCCGCAACACCGCAGGATGTCTTCAGGCCCTAATCTGGTTCTGGCACGGCACGCTGAGCCTTTGGTTAATTCCTCTTCCTGGTGGGAAATGAGAGTTAAATTTGCCCGTCCAGACACCTCCAGCTAGTCTCTCATTGGTTCTTGCTATTCCTGTTCATTTCCGCAGAAATTGCAAACTGGGCCAAACAGGAGGTTAAAGGGACTGACTCTCCAAGTGGGGAGAGTGTTAGTAAAGCGTCTGGAATGTTGCACCCGAGTACCAGGGGAGGAAAACTGAGACATATTTGAACACGTCTCCCGTTCACATGGTTGATCATACTCTGGGTTCCACATGCATGTTTTAGCTGAAGGAAGAATACCTTAAACCTGGAGAGTTAAGACCCGTGTAATGGGTACCATGGAATATGACTTAAAAGGGTCTTCATTTGCTCACCGAACCTCTCCAATCCTATCACTGCTGCGTTTATGCCCCTGTACACATGCTTGATTCTCTTTCGGAGACATAGCAATCCATAGGTTTTAAGATACTTACTAGTCAGGTACATTCTTAGGCGTTTAATATGGGGTTTTGAGTCCATTTCGTTGAGCAAGGAGTAGCTCTTGTCTATTCCATATTTGGCTTAAGGAACTTTATCTGTGCTCATTTCAATCTCTGGTTTTATGCAGCACCCCAACTCACCTTTCCCCTTAAGCAAGCATAAGTTGGTTTTCTAAATTTGAGACCCTGTTCTGTTTTGGAATGCAGTTCCTGTGTAGCCAAGTTTACATTCCGTGTATTAGTGATATCTTATGATGTTTCTTTTTCTGTGTGACTTATTTCAGTTAGAATCATCATACCTGAATCCACTCATTATGCTGCTACGGGCCTGATGACATAGATTTCATTGCTGAGTGATACTGCATTGTACGTAAGTACCACAAGTTCTTTATCCATTTTTCACTTTCTGCGATGTTGAACTTGTACTGTAAACGAGTTTCTTGTAAACAGAGCCGTTCCAAATTTTGGGGTGGCTGTGTCTTTTTGATTTTAATTTCCCTAAGCTATAGGACCATAAGTGGAAGTGCCCTAGGCTCTGATGCTTTGTTTTTTAGATGTTTCAGGAAACACCATACACTTCTCCCGAGTGGTTGTTGGCAATTTACATCCCGCCCATCAGCATAACAAGGCTCCCAGTTCTCCATGGCCTGTCCTGCCTTTCTGGATTTTACACTTTTTTCAGATGGCCCTTTTGACCGGGGGGAAGTGAGACTTCATTGTAGTGCAGATTTCCTTTGCAAGCTTGCTTGGTTTGCCAAAAAGGGCGTATGCGTTTTTTCCTGAATATATTCAGGAAAAAACGCATACGCCCTTTTTGGCCAAGTGCATCATTGTAGACGTTCTGCCTCTTTTCCTATGCTTTCAATGCAATTCCAGTCTACCTCCTGAAATCGGTTTCCTGCAATTCTGCCCCGCTTTCAAGTCCTCTTGGCAGCCTTACTTCAGTCTATTTTTGGACGATAGCTGTCATTTATAACTCTGCAGGTTTGTGAATTACAGTGCCCCTGAGCTCCTTTCTTCAACTCGCTTTCTTGTGACCTGGCCGCAACACCACAGGATGTCTTCAGGCCCTAATCTGGTTCTGGCACGGCACGCTGAGCCTTTGGTTAATTCCTCTTCCTGGTGGGAAATGAGAGTTATATTTGCCCATCCAGACACCTCCAGCTAGTCTTTCATTGGTTCTCGCTATTCCTGTTCATCTTCCACAGAAATTGCAAACTGGGCCAAACAGGAAGTTAAAGGGACTGACTCTCCAAGTGGGGAGAGTGTTAGTAAAGCGTCTGGAATGTTGCACCCGAGTACCAGGGTACGAAAACTGAGACATATTTGAACACGTCTCCCGATCACATGGTTGATCATACTCTAGGTTCCACATGCATGTTTTAGATGAAGGAAGAATACCTTAAACCTGGGTAGTTGAAACCCGTGGAATGGGTACCATGCAATATGACTTCAAAGGGTCTTCATTTGCTCACGAACCTCTCCAATCCTATCACTGCTGCGTTTATGCCCCTGTACACATGCTTGATTCTCTTTCGGGGACATAGCAATCCATAGGTTTTAAGATACTTACGAGTCAGGTACATTCTTAGGGGTTTAATATGGGGTTTTGAGTCCATTTCGTTGAGCAAGGAGTAGCTCTTGTGTATTCCATATTTGGCTTAAGGAACTTTATCTGTGCTCATTTCAATCTCTGATTTTATGCTGCACCCCAACTCACCTTTCACCTTAAGCAAGCATAAGTTGGTTTTCTAAATTTGAGACCCTGTTCTGTTTTGGAATGCAGTTCCTGTGTAGCCAAGTTTACATTCCGTGTATTAGTGATATCTTATGATGTTTCTTTTTCTGTGTGACTTATTTCAGTTAGAATCATCGTACCTGAATCCACTCATTATGCTGCTACGGGCCTGATGACATAGATTTCATTGCTGAGTGATACTGCATTGTACGTAAGTACCACAAGTTCTTTATCCATTTTTCACTTTCTGTGATATTGAACTTGTACGGTAAACGAGGTTCTTGTAAACGGAGGCGTCCCAAACTTTGGGGTGGCTGTGTCTTTTTGATTTTAATTTCCCTAAGCTATAGGACCATAAGCGCAAGTGCCCTCGGCTCTGTTGCTTGGTTTTTTAGATGTTTCAGGAAACACCATACACTTCTCCTGAGTGTCTGTTGGCAATTTACATCCCGCCCATCAGCATAACAAGGCTCCCAGTTCTCCATGGCCTGTCCTGCCTTTCTGGATTTTACACTTTTTTCAGATGGCCCTTTTGACCGGGGGGAAGTGAGACTTCATTGTAGTGCAGATTTCCTTTGCAAGTTTGCTTGGTTGGCCAAAAAGGGCGTATGCGTTTTTTCCTGAATATATTCAGGAAAAAACGCATACGCCCTTTTTGGCCAAGTGCATCATTGTGGACGTTCTGCCTCTTTTCCTATGCCTTCAATGCAATTCCAGTCTACCTCCTGAAATCGGTTTCCTGCAATTCTGCCCCGCTTTCAAGTCCTCTTGGCAGCCTTACTTCAGTCTATTTTTGGACGATAGCTGTCATTTATAACTCTGCAGGTTTGTGAATTACAGTGCCCCTGAGCTCCTTTCTTCAACTCGCTTTCTTGTGACCTGGCCGCAACACCGCAGGATGTCTACAGACCCTAATCTGGTTCCGGCACGGCACGCTGAGCCTTTGGTTAATTCCTCTTCCTGGTGGGAAATGAGAGTTAAATTTGCCCATCCAGACACCTCCAGCTAGTCTCTCATTGGTTCTCGCTATTCCTGTTCATCTTCCACAGAAATTGCAAACTGGGCCAAACAGGAGGTTAAAGGGACTGACTCTCCAAGTGGGGAGAGTGTTAGTAAAGCGTCTGGAATGTTGAACCCGAGTACCAGGGTACGAAAACTGAGACATATTTGAACACGTCTCCCGATCACATGGTTGATCATAATCTAGGTTCCACGTGCATGTTTTAGCTGAAGGAACAATACCTTAAACCTGGAGAGTTGAGACCCGTGGAATGGGTACCATGCAATATGACTTCAAAGTGTCTTCATTTGCTCACGAACCCCTCCAATCCTATCACTGCTGCATTTATGCCCATGTACACATGCTTGATTCTCTTTCGGAGACATAGCAATCCATAGGTTTTAAGATACTTACTAGTCAGGTACATTCTTAGGCGTTTAATATGCGGTGTTGAGTCCATTTCGTTGAGCAAGGAGTAGCTCTTGTCTATTCCATATTTGGCTTAAGGAACTTTATCTGTGCTCATTTCAATCTCTGGTTTTATGCAGCACCCCAACTCACCTTTCCCCTTAAGCAAGCATAAGTTGGTTTTCTAAATTTGAGATCCTGTTCTGTTCTGTAATTCAGTTCCTGTGTAGCCAAGTTTACATTCCGTGTATTACTGATATCTTATGATGTTTCTTTTTCTGTGTGACTTATTTCAGTTAGAATCATCATACCTGAATCCACTCATTGTGATGCTAAGGGCCTGATGACACAGATTTCATTGCTGAGTGATATTGCTTTGTAAGTAAATACCACAACTTCTTTATCCATTTTTCACTTTCTGCGATGTTGAACTTGTACTGTAAACGAGTTTCTTGTAAACAGAGCCGTTCCAAACTTTGGGGTGGCTGTGTCTTTTTGATTTTAATTTCCCTAAGCTATAGGACCATAAGTGGAAGTGCCCTAGGTTCTGTTGCTTTGTTTTTTAGATGTTTCAGGAAACACCATACACTTCTCCCAAGTGGTTGTTGGCAATTTACATTCCGCCCATCAGCATAACAAGGCTCCCAGTTCTCCATGGCCTGTCCTGCCTTTCTGGATTTTACACTTTTTTCAGATGGCCCTTTTGACCGGGGGGAAGTGAGACTTCATTGTAGTGCAGATTTCCTTTGCAAGCTTGCTTGGTTGGCCAAAAAGGGCGTATGCGTTTTTTCCTGAATATATTCAGGAAAAAACGCATACGCCCTTTTTGGCCAAGTGCATCATTGTGGACATTCTGCCTCTTTTCCTATGCTTTCAATGCAATTCCAGTCTACCTCCTGAAATTGGTTTCCTGCAATTCTGCCCCGCTTTCAAGTCCTCTTGGCAGCCTTACTTCAGTCTATTTTTGGACGATAGCTGTCATTTATAACTCTGCAGGTTTGTGAATTACAGTGCCCCTGAGCTCCTTTCTTCAACTCGCTTTCTTGTGACCTGGCCGCAACAGCGCAGGATGTCTTCAGGCCCTAATCTGATTCTGGCACGGCACGCTGAGCCTTTGGTTAATTCCTCTTCCTGGTGGGAAATGAGAGTTATATTTGCCCATCCAGACACCTCCAGCTAGTCTTTCATTGGTTCTCGCTATTCCTGTTCATCTTCCACAGAAATTGCAAACTGGGCCAAAGAGGAAGTTAAAGGAACTGACTCTCCAAGTGGGGAGAGTGTTAGTAAAGCGTCTGGAATGTTGCACCCGAGTACCAGGGTACGAAAACTGAGACATATTTGAACACGTCTCCCGATCACATGGTTGATCATACTCTAGGTTCCACATGCATGTTTTAGATGAAGGAAGAATACCTTAAACCTGGGTAGTTGAAACCCGTGGAATGGGTACCATGCAATATGACTTCAAAGGGTCTTCATTTGCTCACGAACCTCTCCAATCCTATCACTGCTGCGTTTATGCCCCTGTACACATGCTTGATTCTCTTTCGGAGACATAGCAATCCATAGGTTTTAAGATACTTACTAGTCAGGTGCATTCTTAGGCGTTTAATATGGGGTTTTGTGTCCATTTCGTTGAGCAAGGAGTAGCTCTTGTGTATTCCATATTTGGCTTAAGGAACTTTATCTGTGCTCATTTCAATCTCTGGTTTTATGCAGCACCCCAACTCACCTTTCACCTTAAGCAAGCATAAGTTGGTTTTCTAAATTTGAGACCCTGTTCTGTTTTGGAATGCAGTTCCTGTGTAGCCAAGTTTACATTCCGTGTATTAGTGATATCTTATGATGTTTCTTTTTCTGTGTGACTTATTTCAGTTAGAATCATCGTACCTGAATCCACTCATTATGCTGCTACGGGCCTGATGACATAGATTTCATTGCTGAGTGATACTGCATTGTACGTAAGTACCACAAGTTCTTTATGCATTTTTCACTTTCTGTGATATTGAACTTGTACGGTAAACGAGGTTCTTGTAAACGGAGGCGTCCCAAACTTTGGGGTGGCTGTGTCTTTTTGATTTTAATTTCCCTAAGCTATAGGACCATAAGCGCAAGTGCCCTCGGCTCTATTGCTTTGTTTTTTAGATGTTTCAGGAAACACCATACACTTCTCCCGAGTGTCTGTTGGCAATTTACATCCCGCCCATCAGCATAACAAGGCTCCCAGTTCTCCATGGCCTGTCCTGCCTTTCTGGATTTTACACTTTTTTCAGATGGCCCTTTTGACCAGGGGGAAGTGAGACTTCATTGTAGTGCAGATTTCCTTTGCAAGTTTGCTTGGTTGGCCAAAAAGGGCGTATGCGTTTTTTCCTGAATATATTCAGGAAAAAACGCATACGCCCTTTTTGGCCAAGTGCATCATTGTGGACGTTCTGCCTCTTTTCCTATGCTTTCAATGCAATTCCAGTCTACCTCCTGAAATCGGTTTCCTGCAATTCTGCCCCGCTTTCAAGTCCTCTTGGCAGCCTTACTTCAGTCTATTTTTGGACGATAGCTGTCATTTATAACTCTGCAGGTTTGTGAATTACAGTGCCCCTGAGCTCCTTTCTTCAACTCGCTTTCTTGTGGCCTGGCCGCAACACCGCAGGATGTCTTCAGGCCCTAATCTGGTTCTGGCACGGCACGCTGAGCCTTTGGTTAATTCCTCTTCCTGGTGGGAAATGAGAGTTAAATTTGCCCGTCCAGACACCTCCAGCTATTCTTTTATTGGTTCTCACTATTCCTGTTCATCTTCCACAGAAATTGCAAACTGGGCCAAACAGGAGGTTAAAGGGACTGACTCTCCAAGTCGGGAGAGTGTCAGTAAAGCGTCTGGAATGTTGTACCCGAGTACCAGGGGAGGAAAACTGAGACATATTTGAACACGTCTCCCGTTCACATGGTTGATCATACTCTGGGTTCCACATGCATGTTTTAGCTGAAGGAAGAATACCTTAAACCTGGAGAGTTGAGACCCGTGTAATGGGTACCATGCAATATGACTTCAAAGGGTCTTCATTTGCTCACCGAACCTCTCCAATCCTATCACTGCTGCGTTTATGCCCCTGTACACACGCTTGATTCTCATTTGGAGACATAGCAATCCATAGGTTTTAAGATACTTACTAGTCAGGTACATTCTTAGGCGTTTAATATGGGGTTTTGAGTCCATTTCGTTGAGCAAGGAGTAGCTCTTGTCTATTCCATATTTGTCTTAAGGAACTTTATCTGTGCTCATTTCAATCTCAGGTTTTATGCAGCACCCCAACTCACCTTTCCCCTTAAGCAAGCATAAGTTGGTTTTCTAAATTTGAGACCCTGTTCTGTTTTGGAATGCAGTTCCTGTGTAGCCAAGTTTACATTCCGTGTATTAGTGATATCTTATGATGTTTCTTTTTCTGTGTGACTTATTTCAGTTAGAATCATCATACCTGAATCCACTCATTGTGCTGCTAAGGGCCTGATGACACAGATTTCATTGCTGAGTGATATTGCTTTGTAAGTAAATACCACAACTTCTTTATCCATTTTTCACTTTCTGCGATGTTGAACTTGTACTGTAAACGAGGTTCTTGTAAACAGAGCCGTTCCAAACTTTGGGGTGGCTGTGTCTTTTTCATTTTAATTTCCCTAAGCTATAGGACCATAAGTGGAAGTGCCCTAGGTTCTGTTGCTTTGTTTTTTAGATGTTTCAGGAAACACCATACACTTCTCCCGAGTGGTTGTTGGCAAATTACATCCCGCCCATCAGCATAACAAGGCTCCCAGTTCTCCATGGCCTGTCCTGCCTTTCTGGATTTTACACTGTTTTCAGATGGCCCTTTTGACCGGGGGGAAGTGAGACTTCATTGTAGTGCAGATTTCCTTTGCAAGCTTGCTTGGTTGGCCAAAAAGGGCGTATGCGTTTTTTCCTGAATATATTCAGGAAAAAACGCATACGCCCTTTTTGGCCAAGTGCATCATTGTGGACATTCTGCCTCTTTTCCTATGCTTTCAATGCAATTCCAGTCTACCTCCTGAAATCGGTTTCCTGCAATTCTGCCCCGCTTTCAAGTCCTCTTGGCAGCCTTACTTCAGTCTATTTTTGGACGATAGCTGTCATTTATAACTCTGCAGGTTTGTGAATTACAGTGCCCCTGAGCTCCTTTCTTCAACTCGCTTTCTTGTGACCTGGCCGCAACACCGCAGGATGTCTTCAGGCCCTAATCTGGTTCTGGCACGGCACGCTGAGCCTTTGGTTAATTCCTCTTCCTGGTGGGAAATGAGAGTTATATTTGCCCATCCAGACACCTCCAGCTAGTCTTTCATTGGTTCTCGCTATTCCTGTTCATCTTCCACAGAAATTGCAAACTGGGCCAAAGAGGAAGTTAAAGGGACTGACTCTCCAAGTGGGGAGAGTGTTAGTAAAGCGTCTGGAATGTTGCACCCGAGTACCAGGGTACGAAAACTGAGACATATTTGAACACGTCTCCCGATCACATGGTTGATCATACTCTAGGTTCCACATGCATGTTTTAGCTGAAGGAAGAATACCTTAAACCTGGGTAGTTGAAACCCGTGGAATGGGTACCATGCAATATGACTTCAAAGGGTCTTCATTTGCTCACGAACCTCTCCAATCCTATCACTGCTGCGTTTATGCCCCTGTACACATGCTTGATTCTCTTTCGGAGACATAGCAATCCATAGGTTTTAAGATACTTACTAGTCAGGTGCATTCTTAGGCGTTTAATATGGGGTTTTGTGTCCATTTCGTTGAGCAAGGAGTAGCTCTTGTGTATTCCATATTTGGCTTAAGGAACTTTATCTGTGCTCATTTCAATCTCTGGTTTTATGCAGCACCCCAACTCACCTTTCACCTTAAGCAAGCATAAGTTGGTTTTCTAAATTTGAGACCCTGTTCTGTTTTGGAATGCAGTTCCTGTGTAGCCAAGTTTACATTCCGTGTATTAGTGATATCTTATGATGTTTCTTTTTCTGTGTGACTTATTTCAGTTAGAATCATCGTACCTGAATCCACTCATTATGCTGCTACAGGCCTGATGACATAGATTTCATTGCTGAGTGATACTGCATTGTACGTAAGTACCACAAGTTCTTTATCCATTTTTCACTTTCTGTGATATTGAACTTGTACGGTAAACGAGGTTCTTGTAAACGGAGGCGTCCCAAACTTTGGGGTGGCTGTGTCTTTTTGATTTTAATTTCCCTAAGCTATAGGACCATAAGCGCAAGTGCCCTCGGCTCTGTTGCTTTGTTTTTTAGATGTTTCAGGAAACACCATACACTTCTCCTGAGTGTCTGTTGGCAATTTACATCCCGCCCATCAGCATAACAAGGCTCCCAGTTCTCCATGGCCTGTCCTGCCTTTCTGGATTTTACACTTTTTTCAGATGGCCCTTTTGACCGGGGGGAAGTGAGACTTCATTGTAGTGCAGATTTCCTTTGCAAGTTTGCTTGGTTGGCCAAAAAGGGCGTATGCGTTTTTTCCTGAATATATTCAGGATAAAACGCATACGCCCTTTTTGGCCAAGTGCATCATTGTGGACGTTCTGCCTCTTTTCCTATGCTTTCAATGCAATTCCAGTCTACCTCCTGAAATCGGTTTCCTGCAATTCTGCCCCGCTTTCAAGTCCTCTTGGCAGCCTTACTTCAGTCTATTTTTGGACGATAGCTGTCATTTATAACTCTGCAGGTTTGTGAATTACAGTGCCCCTGAGCTCCTTTCTTCAACTCGCTTTCTTGTGGCCTGGCCGCAACACCGCAGGATGTCTTCAGGCCCTAATCTGGTTCTGGCACGGCACGCTGAGCCTTTGGTTAATTCCTCTTCCTGGTGGGAAATGAGAGTTAAATTTGCCCGTCCAGACACCTCCAGCTATTCTTTCATTGGTTCTCGCTATTCCTGTTCATCTTCCACAGAAATTGCAAACTGGGCCAAACAGGAGGTTAAAGGGACTGACTCTCCAAGTCGGGAGAGTGTCAGTAAAGCGTCTGGAATGTTGCACCCGAGTACCAGGGGAGGAAAACTGAGACATATTTGAACACGTCTCCCGTTCACATGGTTGATCATACTCTGGGTTCCACATGCATGTTTTAGCTGAAGGAAGAATACCTTAAACCTGGAGAGTTGAGACCCGTGTAATGGGTACCATGCAATATGACTTCAAAGGGTCTTCATTTGCTCACCGAACCTCTCCAATCCTATCACTGCTGCGTTTATGCCCCTGTACACACGCTTGATTCTCTTTTGGAGACATAGCAATCCATAGGTTTTAAGATACTTACTAGTCAGGTACATTCTTAGGCGTTTAATATGGGGTTTTGAGTCCATTTCGTTGAGCAAGGAGTAGCTCTTGTCTATTCCATATTTGGCTTAAGGAACTTTATCTGTGCTCATTTCAATCTCTGGTTTTATGCAGCACCCCAACTCACCTTTCCCCTTAAGCAAGCATAAGTTGGTTTTCTAAATTTGAGACCCTGTTCTGTTTTGGAATGCAGTTCCTGTGTAGCCAAGTTTACATTCCGTGTATTAGTGATATCTTATGATGTTTCTTTTTCTGTGTGACTTATTTCAGTTAGAATCATCATACCTGAATCCACTCATTGTGCTGCTAAGGGCCTGATGACATAGATTTCATTGCTGAGTGATATTGCTTTGTAAGTAAATACCACAACTTCTTTATCCATTTTTCACTTTCTGCGATGTTGAACTTGTACTGTAAACGAGGTTCTTGTAAACAGAGCCGTTCCAAACTTTGGGGTGGCTGTGTCTTTTTCATTTTAATTTCCCTAAGCTATAGGACCATAAGTGGAAGTGCCCTAGGTTCTGTTGCTTTGTTTTTTAGTTGTTTCAGGAAACACCATACACTTCTCCCAAGTGGTTCTTGGCAATTTACATCCCGCCCATCAGCATAACAAGGCTCCCAGTTCTCCATGGCCTGTCCTGCCTTTCTGGATTTTACACTTTTTTCAGATGGCCCTTTTGACCGGGGGGAAGTGGGACTTCATTGTAGTGCAGATTTCCTTTGCAAGCTTGCTTGGTTGGCCAAAAAGGGCGTATGCGTTTTTTCCTGAATATATTCAGGAAAAAACGCATACGCCCTTTTTGGCCAAGTGCATCATTGTGGACGTTCTGCCTCTTTTCCTATGCTTTCAATGCAATTCCAGTCTACCTCCTGAAATCGGTTTCCTGCAATTCTGCCCCGCTTTCAAGTCCTCTTGGCAGCCTTACTTCAGTCTATTTTTGGACGATAGCTGTCATTTATAAGTCTGCAGGTTTGTGAATTACAGTGCCCCTGAGCTCCTTTCTTCAACTCGCTTTCTTGTGACCTGGCCGCAACACCGCAGGATGGCTTCAGGCCCTAATCTGGTTTCGGCCCGGCATGCTGAGCCTTTGGTTAATTCCTCTTCCTGGTGGGAAATGAGAGTTCAATTTGCCCGTCCAGACACCTCCAGCTAGCCTCTCATTGGTTCTCGCTATTCCTGTTCATCTTCCGCAGAAATTGCAAGCTGGGCCAAACAGGAGGTTAAAGGGACTGACTCTCCAAGTCGGGAGAGGGTTAGTAAAGCATCTGGAATGTTGCACCCGAGTACCAGGGGAGGAAAACTGAGACATATTTGAACACGTCTCCCGTTCACATGGTTGATCATACTCTGGGTTCCACATGCATGTTTTAGCTGAAGGAAGAATACCTTAAACCTGGAGAGTTGAGACCCGTGGAATGGGTACCATGCAATATGACTTCAAAGGGTCTTCATTTGCTCACCGAACCTCCCCAATCCTATCACTGCTGCGTTTATGCCCCTGTACACACGCTTGATTCTCTTTTGGAGACATAGCAATCCATAGGTTTTAAGATACTTACTAGTCAGGTACATTCTTAGGCGTTTAATATGGGGTTTTGAGTCCATTTCGTTGAGCAAGGAGTAGCTCTTGTCTATTCCATATTTGGCTTAAGGAACTTTATCTGTGCTCATTTCAATCTCTGGTTTTATGCAGCACCCCAACTCACCTTTCCCCTTAAGCAAGCATAAGTTGGTTTTCTAAATTTGAGACCCTGTTCTGTTTTGGAATGCAGTTCCTGTGTAGCCAAGTTTACATTCCGTGTATTAGTGATATCTTATGATGTTTCTTTTTCTGTGTGACTTATTTCAGTTAGAATCATCATACCTGAATCCACTCATTGTGATGCTAAGGGCCTGATGACACAGATTTCATTGCTGAGTGATATTGCTTTGTAAGTAAATACCACAACTTCTTTATCCATTTTTCACTTTCTGCGATGTTGAACTTGTACTGTAAACGAGGTTCTTGTAAACAGAGCCGTTCCAAACTTTGGGGTGGCTGTGTCTTTTTCATTTTAATTTCCCTAAGCTATAGGACCATAAGTGGAAGTGCCCTAGGTTCTGTTGCTTTGTTTTTTAGATGTTTCAGGAAACACCATACACTTCTCCCAAGTGTCTGTTGGCAATTTACATCCCGCCCATCAGCATAACAAGGCTCCCAGTTCTCCATGGCCTGTCCTGCCTTTCTGGATTTTACACTTTTTTCAGATGGCCCTTTTGACCGGGGGGAAGTGAGACTTCATTGTAGTGCAGATTTCCTTTGCAAGCTTGCTTGGTTGGCCAAAAAGGGCGTATGCGTTTTTTCCTGAATATATTCAGGAAAAAACGCATACGCCCTTTTTGGCCAAGTGCATCATTGTGGACGTTCTGCCTCTTTTCCTATGCTTTCAATGCAATTCCAGTCTACCTCCTGAAATCGGTTTCCTGCAATTCTGCCCCGCTTTCAAGTCCTCTTGGCAGCCTTACTTCAGTCTATTTTTGGACGATAGCTGTCATTTATAACTCTGCAGGTTTGTGAATTACAGTGCCCCTGAGCTCCTTTCTTCAACTCGCTTTCTTGTGACCTGGCCGCAACACCGCAGGATGGCTTCAGGCCCTAATCTGGATCCGGCACGGCACGCTGAGCCTTTGGTTATTTCCTCTTCCTGGTGGGAAATGAGAGTTAAATTTGCCCGTCCAGACACCTCCAGGTAGTCTCTCATTGGTTCTCGCTATTCCTG
Organism: Delphinus delphis; assembly: GCF_949987515.2. Classification (NCBI taxonomy): domain Eukaryota; kingdom Metazoa; phylum Chordata; class Mammalia; order Artiodactyla; family Delphinidae; genus Delphinus; species Delphinus delphis. The sequence continues at coordinate 140,183 of NW_027192918.1, read as the reverse complement.
TTCATCTTCCGCAGAAATTGCAAACTGGGCCAAACAGGAGGTTAAAGGGACTGACTCTCCAAGTGGGGAGAGTGTTAGTAAAGCGTCTGGAATGTTGCACCCGAGTACCAGGGGAGGAAAACTGAGACATATTTGAACACGTCTCCCGTTCACATGGTTGATCATACTCTGGGTTCCACATGCATGTTTTAGCTGAAGGAAGAATACCTTAAACCTGGAGAGTTAAGACCCGTGTAATGGGTACCATGCAATATGACTTAAAAGGGTCTTCATTTGCTCACCAAACCTCTCCAATCCTATCACTGCTGCGTTTATGCCCCTGTACACATGCTTGATTCTCTTTCGGAGACATAGCAATCCATAGGTTTTAAGATACTTACTAGTCAGGTACATTCTTAGGCGTTTAATATGGGGTTTTGAGTCCATTTCGTTGAGCAAGGAGTAGCTCTTGTCTATTCCATATTTGGCTTAAGGAACTTTATCTGTGCTCATTTCAATCTCTGGTTTTATGCAGCACCCCAACTCACCTTTCCCCTTAAGCAAGCATAAGTTGGTTTTCTAAATTTGAGACCCTGTTCTGTTTTGGAATGCAGTTCCTGTGTAGCCAAGTTTACATTCCGTGTATTAGTGATATCTTATGATGTTTCTTTTTCTGTGTGACTTATTTCAGTTAGAATCATCATACCTGAATCCACTCATTATGCTGCTACGGGCCTGATGACATAGATTTCATTGCTGAGTGATACTGCATTGTACGTAAGTACCACAAGTTCTTTATCCATTTTTCACTTTCTGTGATATTGAACTTGTACGGTAAACGAGGTTCTTGTAAACGGAGGTGTCCCAAACTTTGGGGTGGCTGTGTCTTTTTGATTTTAATTTCCCTAAGCTATAGGACCATAAGTGGAAGTGCCCTAGGCTCTGATGCTTTGTTTTTTAGATGTTTCAGGAAACACCATACACTTCTCCTGAGTGTCTGTTGGCAATTTACATCCCGCCCATCAGCATAACAAGGCTCCCAGTTCTCCATGGCCTGTCCTGCCTTTCTGGAGTTTACACTTTTTTCAGATGACCCTTTTGACCGGGGAGAAGTGAGACTTCATTGTAGTGCAGATTTCCTTTTCAAGTTTGCTTGGTTGGCCAAAAAGGGCGTATGCGTTTTTTCCTGAATATATTCAGGAAAAAACGCATACGCCCTTTTTGGCCAAGTGCATCATTGTGGACGTTCTGCCTCTTTTCCTATGCCTTCAATGCAATTCCAGTCTACCTCCTGAAATCGGTTTCCTGCAATTCTGCCCCGCTTTCAAGTCCTCTTGGCAGCCTTACTTCAGTCTATTTTTGGACGATAGCTGTCATTTATAACTCTGCAGGTTTGTGAATTACAGTGCCCCTGAGCTCCTTTCTTCAACTCGCTTTCTTGTGACCTGGCCGCAACACCGCAGGATGTCTACAGGCCCTAATCTGGTTCCGGCACGGCACGCTGAGCCTTTGGTTAATTCCTCTTCCTGGTGGGAAATGAGAGTTAAATTTCCCAATCCAGACACCTCCAGCTAGTCTCTCATTGGTTCTCGCTATTCCTGTTCATCTTCCACAGAAATTGCAAACTGGGCCAAACAGGAGGTTAAAGGGACTGACTCTCCAAGTGGGGAGAGTGTTAGTAAAGCGTCTGGAATGTTGAACCCGAGTACCAGGGTACGAAAACTGAGACATATTTGAACACGTCTCCCGATCACATGGTTGATCATAATCTAGGTTCCACATGCATGTTTTAGCTGAAGGAACAATACCTTAAACCTGCAGAGTTGAGACCCGTGGAATGGGTACCATGCAATATGACTTCAAAGGGTCTTCATTTGCTTACGAACACCTCCAATCCTATCACTGCTGCATTTATGCCCATGTACACATGCTTGATTCTCTTTCGGAGACATAGCAATCCATAGGTTTTAAGATACTTACTAGTCAGGTACATTCTTAGGCGTTTAATATGCGGTGTTGAGTCCATTTCGTTGAGCAAGGAGTAGCTCTTGTCTATTCCATATTTGGCTTAAGGAACTTTATCTGTGCTCATTTCAATCTCTGGATTTATGCAGCACCACAACTCACCTTTCCCCTTAAGCAAGCATAAGTTGGTTTTCTAAATTTGAGACCCTGTTCTGTTCTGTAATTCAGTTCCTGTGTAGCCAAGTTTACATTCCGTGTATTACTGATATCTTATGATGTTTCTTTTTCTGTGTGACTTATTTCAGTTAGAATCATCATACCTGAATCCACTCATTGTGATGCTAAGGGCCTGATGACACAGATTTCATTGCTGAGTGATATTGCTTTGTAAGTAAATACCACAACTTCTTTATCCATTTTTCACTTTCTCCGATGTTGAACTTGTACTGTAAACGAGGTTCTTGTAAACAGAGCCGTTCCAAACTTTGGGGTGGCTGTGTCTTTTTGATTTTAATTTCCCTAAGCTATAGGACCATAAGTGGAAGTACCCTAGGTTCTGATGCTTTGTTTTTTAGATGTTTCAGGAAACACCATACACTTCTCCCAAGTGGTTGTTGGCAATTTACATCCCGCCCATCAGCATAACAAGGCTCCCAGTTCTCCATGGCCTGTCCTGCCTTTCTGGATTTTACACTTTTTTCAGATGGCCCTTTTGACCGGGGGGGAAGTGAGACTTCATTGTAGTGCAGATTTCCTTTGCAAGCTTGCTTGGTTGGCCAAAAAGGGCGTATGCGTTTTTTCCTGAATATATTCAGGAAAAAACGCATACGCCCTTTTTGGCCAAGTGCATCATTGTGGACGTTCTGCCTCTTTTCCTATGCTTTCAATGCAATTCCAGTCTACCTCCTGAAATCGGTTTCCTGCAATTCTGCCCCGCTTTCAAGTCCTCTTGGCAGCCTTACTTCAGTATATTTTTGGACGATAGCTGTCATTTATAACTCTGCAGGTTTGTGAATTACAGTGCCCCTGAGCTCCTTTCTTCAACTCGCTTTCTTTTGAGCTGGCCGCAACACCGCAGGATGTCTTCAGGCCCTAATCTGGTTCTGGCACGGCACGCTGAGCCTTTGGTTAATTCCTCTTCCTGGTGGGAAATGAGAGTTAAATTTGCCCGTCCAGACACCTCCAGCTAGTCTTTCATTGGTTCTCGTTATTCCTGTTCATCTTCCACAGAAATTGCAAACTGGGCCAAACAGGAAGTTAAAGGAACTGACTCTCCAAGTGGGGAGAGTGTTAGTAAAGCGTCTGGAATGTTGCACCCGAGTACCAGGGTACGAAAACTGAGACATATTTGAACACGTCTCCCAATCACATGGTTGATCATACTCTAGGTTCCACATGCATGTTTTAGATGAAGGAAGAATACCTTAAACCTGGGTAGTTGAAACCCGTGGAATGGGTACCATACAATATGACTTCAAAGGGTCTTCATTTGCTCACGAACCTCTCCAATCCTATCACTGCTGCGTTTATGCCCCTTTACACATACTTGATTCTCTTTCGGAGACATAGCAATCCATAGGTTTTAAGATACTTACTAGTCAGGTGCATTCTTAGGCGTTTAATATGGGGTTTTGTGTCCATTTCGTTGAGCAAGGAGTAGCTCTTGTGTATTCCATATTTGGCTTAAGGAACTTTATCTGTGCTCATTTCAATCTCTGGTTTTATGCAGCACCCCAACTCACCTTTCACCTTAAGCAAGCATAAGTTGGTTTTCTAAATTTGAGACCCTGTTCTGTTTTGGAATGCAGTTCCTGTGTAGCCAAGTTTACATTCCGTGTATTAGTGATATCTTATGATGTTTCTTTTTCTGTGTGACTTATTTCAGTTAGAATCATCGTACCTGAATCCACTCATTATGCTGCTACGGGCCTGATGACATAGATTTCATTGCTGAGTGATACTGCATTGTACGTAAGTACCACAAGTTCTTTATCCATTTTTCACTTTCTGTGATATTGAACTTGTACGGTAAACGAGGTTCTTGTAAACGGAGGCGTCCCAAATTTTGGGGTGGCTGTGTCTTTTTGATTTTAATTTCCCTAAGCTATAGGACCATAAGCGCAAGTGCCCTCGGCTCTGTTGCTTTGTTTTTTAGATGTTTCAGGAAACACCATACACTTCTCCTGAGTGTCTGTTGGCAATTTACATCCCGCCCATCAGCATAACAAGGCTCCCAGTTCTCCATGGCCTGTCCTGCCTTTCTGGATTTTACACTTTTTTCAGATGGCCCTTTTGACCGGGGGGAAGTGCGACTTCATTGTAGTGTAGATTTCCTTTGCAAGTTTGCTTGGTTGGCCAAAAAGGGCGTATGCTTTTTTTCCTGAATATATTCAGGAAAAAATGCATACCCCCTTTTTGGCCAAGTGCATCATTGTGGACGTTCTGCCTCTTTTCCTATGCTTTCAATGCAATTCCAGTCTACCTCCTGAAATCGGTTTCCTGCAATTCTGCCCCGCTTTCAAGTCCTCTTGGCAGCCTTACTTCAGTCTATTTTTGGACGATAGCTGTCATTTATAACTCTGCAGGTTTGTGAATTACAGTGCCCCTGAGCTCCTTTCTTCAACTCGCTTTCTTATGGCCTGGCCGCAACACCGCAGGATGTCTTCAGGCCCTAATCTGCTTCTGGCATGGCACGCTGAGCCTTTGGTTAATTTCTCTTCCTGGTGGGAAATGAGAGTTAAATTTGCCCATCCAGACACCTCCAGCTATTCTTTCATTGGTTCTCGCTATTCCTGTTCATCTTCCACAGAAATTGCAAACTGGGCCAAACAGGAGGTTAAAGGGACTGACTCTCCAAGTCGGGAGAGTGTTAGTAAAGCGTCTGAAAAGTTGCACCCGAGTACCAGGGTACGAAAACTGAGACATATTTGAACACGTCTCCCGATCACATGGTTGATCATACTCTAGGTTCCACATGCATGTTTTAGCTGAAGGAAGAATACCTTAAACCTGGGTAGTTGAAACCCGTGGAATGGGTACCATGCAATATGACTTAAAAGGGTCTTCATTTGCTCACCAAACCTCTCCAATCCTATCACTGCTGCGTTTATGCCCCTGTACACATGCTTGATTCTCTTTCGGAGACATAGCAATCCATAGGTTTTAAGATACTTACTAGTCAGGTACATTCTTAGGCGTTTAATATGGGGTTTTGAGTCCATTTCGTTGAGCAAGGAGTAGCTCTTGTCTATTCCATATTTGGCTTAAGGAACTTTATCTGTGCTCATTTCAATCTCTGGTTTTATGCAGCACCCCAACTCACCTTTCCCCTTAAGCAAGCATAAGTTGGTTTTCTAAATTTGAGACCCTGTTCTGTTTTGGAATGCAGTTCCTGTGTAGCCAAGTTTACATTCCGTGTATTAGTGATATCTTATGATGTTTCTTTTTCTGTGTGACTTATTTCAGTTAGAATCATCATACCTGAATCCACTCATTATGCTGCTACGGGCCTGATGACATAGATTTCATTGCTGAGTGATACTGCATTGTACGTAAGTACCACAAGTTCTTTATCCATTTTTCACTTTCTGTGATATTGAACTTGTACGGTAAACGAGGTTCTTGTAAACGGAGGTGTCCCAAACTTTGGGGTGGCTGTGTCTTTTTGATTTTAATTTCCCTAAGCTATAGGACCATAAGTGGAAGTGCCCTAGGCTCTAATGCTTTGTTTTTTAGATGTTTCAGGAAACACCATACACTTCTCCTGAGTGTCTGTTGGCAATTTACATCCCGCCCATCAGCATAACAAGGCTCCCAGTTCTCCATGGCCTGTCCTGCCTTTCTGGAGTTTACACTTTTTTCAGATGACCCTTTTGACCGGGGAGAAGTGAGACTTCATTGTAGTGCAGATTTCCTTTGCAAGTTTGCTTGGTTGGCCAAAAAGGGCGTATGCGTTTTTTCCTGAATATATTCAGGAAAAAACGCATACGCCCTTTTTGGCCAAGTGCATCATTGTGGACGTTCTGCCTCTTTTCCTATGCCTTCAATGCAATTCCAGTCTACCTCCTGAAATCGGTTTCCTGCAATTCTGCCCCGCTTTCAAGTCCTCTTGGCAGCCTTACTTCAGTCTATTTTTGGACGATAGCTGTCATTTATAACTCTGCAGGTTTGTGAATTACAGTGCCCCTGAGCTCCTTTCTTCAACTCGCTTTCTTGTGACCTGGCCGCAACACCGCAGGATGTCTACAGGCCCTAATCTGGTTCCGGCACGGCACGCTGAGCCTTTGGTTAATTCCTCTTCCTGGTGGGAAATGAGAGTTAAATTTCCCAATCCAGACACCTCCAGCTAGTCTCTCATTGGTTCTCGCTATTCCTGTTCATCTTCCACAGAAATTGCAAACTGGGCCAAACAGGAGGTTAAAGGGACTGACTCTCCAAGTGGGGAGAGTGTTAGTAAAGCGTCTGGAATGTTGAACCCGAGTACCAGGGTACGAAAACTGAGACATATTTGAACACGTCTCCCGATCACATGGTTGATCATAATCTAGGTTCCACATGCATGTTTTAGCTGAAGGAACAATACCTTAAACCTGCAGAGTTGAGACCCGTGGAATGGGTACCATGCAATATGACTTCAAAGGGTCTTCATTTGCTTACGAACACCTCCAATCCTATCACTGCTGCATTTATGCCCATGTACACATGCTTGATTCTCTTTCGGAGACATAGCAATCCATAGGTTTTAAGATACTTACTAGTCAGGTACATTCTTAGGCGTTTAATATGCGGTGTTGAGTCCATTTCGTTGAGCAAGGAGTAGCTCTTGTCTATTCCATATTTGGCTTAAGGAACTTTATCTGTGCTCATTTCAATCTCTGGATTTATGCAGCACCACAACTCACCTTTCCCCTTAAGCAAGCATAAGTTGGTTTTCTAAATTTGAGACCCTGTTCTGTTCTGTAATTCAGTTCCTGTGTAGCCAAGTTTACATTCCGTGTATTACTGATATCTTATGATGTTTCTTTTTCTGTGTGACTTATTTCAGTTAGAATCATCATACCTGAATCCACTCATTGTGATGCTAAGGGCCTGATGACACAGATTTCATTGCTGAGTGATATTGCTTTGTAAGTAAATACCACAACTTCTTTATCCATTTTTCACTTTCTGCGATGTTGAACTTGTACTGTAAACGAGTTTCTTGTAAACAGAGCCGTTCCAAACTTTGGGGTGGCTGTGTCTTTTTGATTTTAATTTCCCTAAGCTATAGGACCATAAGTGGAAGTACCCTAGGTTCTGATGCTTTGTTTTTTAGATGTTTCAGGAAACACCATACACTTCTCCCAAGTGGTTGTTGGCAATTTACATCCCGCCCATCAGCATAACAAGGCTCCCAGTTCTCCATGGCCTGTCCTGCCTTTCTGGATTTTACACTTTTTTCAGATGGCCCTTTTGACCGGGGGGAAGTGAGACTTCATTGTAGTGCAGATTTCCTTTGCAAGCTTGCTTGGTTGGCCAAAAAGGGCGTATGCGTTTTTTCCTGAATATATTCAGGAAAAAACGCATACGCCCTTTTTGGCCAAGTGCATCATTGTGGACGTTCTGCCTCTTTTCCTATGCTTTCAATGCAATTCCAGTCTACCTCCTGAAATCGGTTTCCTGCAATTCTGCCCCGCTTTCAAGTCCTCTTGGCAGCCTTACTTCAGTATATTTTTGGACGATAGCTGTCATTTATAACTCTGCAGGTTTGTGAATTACAGTGCCCCTGAGCTCCTTTCTTCAACTCGCTTTCTTTTGAGCTGGCCGCAACACCGCAGGATGTCTTCAGGCCCTAATCTGGTTCTGGCACGGCACGCTGAGCCTTTGGTTAATTCCTCTTCCTGGTGGGAAATGAGAGTTAAATTTGCCCGTCCAGACACCTCCAGCTAGTCTTTCATTGGTTCTCGTTATTCCTGTTCATCTTCCACAGAAATTGCAAACTGGGCCAAACAGGAAGTTAAAGGAACTGACTCTCCAAGTGGGGAGAGTGTTAGTAAAGCGTCTGGAATGTTGCACCCGAGTACCAGGGTACGAAAACTGAGACATATTTGAACACGTCTCCCAATCACATGGTTGATCATACTCTAGGTTCCACATGCATGTTTTAGATGAAGGAAGAATACCTTAAACCTGGGTAGTTGAAACCCGTGGAATGGGTACCATGCAATATGACTTCAAAGGGTCTTCATTTGCTCACGAACCTCTCCAATCCTATCACTGCTGCGTTTATGCCCCTTTACACATACTTGATTCTCTTTCGGAGACATAGCAATCCATAGGTTTTAAGATACTTACTAGTCAGGTGCATTCTTAGGCGTTTAATATGGGGTTTTGTGTCCATTTCGTTGAGCAAGGAGTAGCTCTTGTGTATTCCATATTTGGCTTAAGGAACTTTATCTGTGCTCATTTCAATCTCTGGTTTTATGCAGCACCCCAACTCACCTTTCACCTTAAGCAAGCATAAGTTGGTTTTCTAAATTTGAGATCCTGTTCTGTTTTGGAATGCAGTTCCTGTGTAGCCAAGTTTACATTCCGTGTATTAGTGATATCTTATGATGTTTCTTTTTCTGTGTGACTTATTTCAGTTAGAATCATCGTACCTGAATCCACTCATTATGCTGCTACGGGCCTGATGACATAGATTTCATTGCTGAGTGATACTGCATTGTACGTAAGTACCACAAGTTCTTTATCCATTTTTCACTTTCTGTGATATTGAACTTGTACGGTAAACGAGGTTCTTGTAAACGGAGGCGTCCCAAATTTTGGGGTGGCTGTGTCTTTTTGATTTTAATTTCCCTAAGCTATAGGACCATAAGCGCAAGTGCCCTCGGCTCTGTTGCTTTGTTTTTTAGATGTTTCAGGAAACACCATACACTTCTCCTGAGTGTCTGTTGGCAATTTACATCCCGCCCATCAGCATAACAAGGCTCCTAGTTCTCCATGGCCTGTCCTGCCTTTCTGGATTTTACACATTTTTCAGATGGCCCTTTTGACCGGGGGGAAGTGCGACTTCATTGTAGTGTAGATTTCCTTTGCAAGTTTGCTTGGTTGGCCAAAAAGGGCGTATGCTTTTTTTCCTGAATATATTCAGGAAAAAATGCATACGCCCTTTTTGGCCAAGTGCATCATTGTGGACGTTCTGCCTCTTTTCCTATGCTTTCAATGCAATTCCAGTCTACCTCCTGAAATCGGTTTCCTGCAATTCTGCCCCGCTTTCAAGTCCTCTTGGCAGCCTTACTTCAGTCTATTTTTGGACGATAGCTGTCATTTATAACTCTGCAGGTTTGTGAATTACAGTGCCCCTGAGCTCCTTTCTTCAACTCGCTTTCTTATGGCCTGGCCGCAACACCGCAGGATGTCTTCAGGCCCTAATCTGCTTCTGGCATGGCACGCTGAGCCTTTGGTTAATTTCTCTTCCTGGTGGGAAATGAGAGTTAAATTTGCCCATCCAGACACCTCCAGCTATTCTTTCATTGGTTCTCGCTATTCCTGTTCATCTTCCACAGAAATTGCAAACTGGGCCAAACAGGAGGTTAAAGGGACTGACTCTCCAAGTCGGGAGAGTGTTAGTAAAGCGTCTGAAAAGTTGCACCCGAGTACCAGGGTACGAAAACTGAGACATATTTGAACACGTCTCCCGATCACATGGTTGATCATACTCTAGGTTCCACATGCATGTTTTAGCTGAAGGAAGAATACCTTAAACCTGGGTAGTTGAAACCCGTGGAATGGGTACCATGCAATATGACTTCAAAGGGTCTTCATTTGCTCACGAACCTCTCCAATCCTATCACTGCTGCGTTTATGCCCCTGTACACATGCTTGATTCTCTTTCGGAGACATAGCAATCCATAGGTTTTAAGATACTTACTAGTCAGGTACATTCTTAGGCGTTTAATATGGGGTGTTGAGTCCATGTCGTTGAGCAAGGAGTAGCTCTTGTCTATTCCATATTTGGCTTAAGGAACTTTATCTGTGCTCATTTCAATCTCTGGTTTTATGCAGCACCCCAACTCACCTTTCCCCTTAAGCAAGCATAAGTTAGTTTTCTAAATTTGAGACCCTGTTCTGTTCTGTAATTCAGTTCCTGTGTAGCCAAGTTTCCATTCCGTGTATTACTGATATCTTATGATGTTTCTTTTTCTGTGTGACTTATTTCAGTTAGAATCATCATACCTGAATCCACTCATTGTGATGCTAAGGGCCTGATGACACAGATTTCATTGCTGAGTGATATTGCTTTGTAAGTAAATACCACAACTTCTTTATCCATTTTTCACTTTCTGCGATGTTGAACTTGTACTGTAAACGAGGTTCTTGTAAACAGAGCCGTTCCAAACTTTGGGGTGGCTGTGTCTTTTTGATTTTAATTTCCCTAAGCTATAGGACCATAAGTGGAAGTGCCCTAGGTTCTGTTGCTTTGTTTTTTAGTTGTTTCAGGAAACACCATACACTTCTCCCAAGTGGTTGTTGGCAATTTACATCCCGCCCATCAGCATAACAAGGCTCCCAGTTCTCCATGGCCTGTCCTGCCTTTCTGGATTTTACACTTTTATCAGATGGCCCTTTTGACCGGGGGGAAGTGAGACTTCATTGTAGTGCAGATTTCCTTTGCAAGCTTGCTTGGTTGGCCAAAAAGGGCGTATGCGTTTTTTCCTGAATATATTCAGGAAAAAACGCATACGCCCTTTTTGGCCAAGTGCATCATTGTGGACGTTCTGCCTCTTTTCCTATGCTTTCAATGCAATTCCAGTCTACCTCCTGAAATCGGTTTCCTGCAATTCTGCCCCGCTTTCAAGTCCTCTTGGCAGCCTTACTTCAGTCTATTTTTGGACGATAGCTGTCATTTATAACTCTGCAGGTTTGTGAATTACAGTGCCCCTGAGCTCCTTTCTTCAACTCGCTTTCTTTTGAGCTGGCCGCAACACCGCAGGATGGCTTCCGGCCCTAATCTGGTTCCGGCACGGCACACTGAGCCTTTGGTTATTTCCTCTTCCTGGTGGGAAATGAGAGTTAAATTTGCCCGACCAGACACCTCCAGCTAGTCTCTCATTGGTTCTCCCTATTCCTGTTCATCTTCCGCAGAAATTGCAAACTGGGCCAAACAGGAGGTTAAAGGCGCTGACTCTCCAAGTGGGGAGAGTGTTAGTAAAGCGTCTGGAATGTTGCACCCGAGTACCAGGGGAGGAAAACTGAGACATATTTGAACACGTCTCCCGTTCACATGGTTGATCATACTTGGGTTCCACATGCATGTTTTAGCTGAAGGAAGAATACCTTAAACCTGGGTATTTGAAACCCGTGGAATGGGTACCATGCAATATGACTTCAAAGGGTGTTCATTTGCTCACCGAACCTCTCCAATCCTATCACTGCTGCGTTTATGCCCCTGTACACATGCTTGATTCTCTTTCGGAGACATAGCAATCCATAGGTTTTAAGATACTTACTAGTCAGGTACATTCTTAGGCGTTTAATATGCGGTGTTGAGTCCATTTCGTTGAGCAAGGAGTAGCTCTTGTCTATTCCATAGTTGGCTTAAGGAACTTTATCTGTGATCATTTCAATCTCTGGTTTTATGCAGCACCCCAACTCACCTTTCCCCTTAAGCAAGCATAAGTTGGTTTTCTAAATTTGAGACCCTGTTCTGTTCTGTAATTCAGTTCCTGTGTAGCCAAGTTTACATTCCGTGTATTACTGATATCTTATGATGTTTCTTTTTCTGTGTGACTTATTTCAGTTAGAATCATCATACCTGAATCCACTCATTGTGATGCTAAGGGCCTGATGACACAGATTTCATTGCTGAGTGATATTGCTTTGTAAGTAAATACCACAACTTCTTTATCCATTTTTCACTTTCTTCGATGTTGAACTTGTACTGTAAACGAGGTTCTTGTAAACAGAGCCGTTCCAAACTTTGGGGTGGCTGTGTCTTTTTGATTTTAATTTCCCTAAGCTATAGGACCATAAGTGGAAGTGCCCTAGGTTCTGTTGCTTTGTTTTTTAGATGTTTCAGGAAACACCATACACTTCTCCCAAGTGGTTGTTGGCAATTTACATCCCGCCCATCAGCATAACAAGGCTCCCAGTTCTCCATGGCCTGTCCTGCCTTTCTGGATTTTACACTTTTTTCAGATGGCCCTTTTGACCGGGGGGAAGTGAGACTTCATTGTAGTGCAGATTTCCTTTGCAAGCTTGCTTGGTTGGCCAAAAAGGGCGTATGCGTTTTTTCCTGAATATATTCAGGAAAAAACGCATACGCCCTTTTTGGCCAAGTGCATCATTGTGGACGTTCTGCCTCTTTTCCTATGCTTTCAATGCAATTCCAGTCTACCTCCTGAAATCGGTTTCCTGCAATTCTGCCCCGCTTTCAAGTCCTCTTGGCAGCCTTACTTCAGTCTATTTTTGGACGATAGCTGTCATTTATAACTCTGCAGGTTTGTGAATTACAGTGCCCCTGAGCTCCTTTCTTCAACTCGCTTTCTTGTGACCTGGCCGCAACACCGCAGGATGTCTTCAGGCCCTAATCTGGTTCTGGCACGGCACGCTGAGCCTTTGGTTAATTCCTCTTCCTGGTGGGAAATGAGAGTTATATTTGCCCATCCAGACACCTCCAGCTAGTCTCTCATTGGTTCTCGCTATTCCTGTTCATCTTCCACAGAAATTGCAAACTGGGCCAAACAGGAGGTTAAAGGGACTGACTCTCCAAGTGGGGAGAGTGTTAGTAAAGCGTCTGGAATGTTGAACCCGAGTACCAGGGTACGAAAACTGAGACATATTTGAACACGTCTCCCGATCACATGGTTGATCATAATCTAGGTTCCACATGCATGTTTTAGCTGAAGGAACAATACCTTAAACCTGCAGAGTTGAGACCCGTGGAATGGGTACCATGCAATATGACTTCAAAGGGTCTTCATTTGCTTACGAACACCTCCAATCCTATCACTGCTGCATTTATGCCCATGTACACATGCTTGATTCTCTTTCGGAGACATAGCAATCCATAGGTTTTAAGATACTTACTAGTCAGGTACATTCTTAGGCGTTTAATATGCGGTGTTGAGTCCATTTCGTTGAGCAAGGAGTAGCTCTTGTCTATTCCATATTTGGCTTAAGGAACTTTATCTGTGCTCATTTCAATCTCTGGATTTATGCAGCACCACAACTCACCTTTCCCCTTAAGCAAGCATAAGTTGGTTTTCTAAATTTGAGACCCTGTTCTGTTCTGTAATTCAGTTCCTGTGTAGCCAAGTTTACATTCCGTGTATTACTGATATCTTATGATGTTTCTTTTTCTGTGTGACTTATTTCAGTTAGAATCATCATACCTGAATCCACTCATTGTGATGCTAAGGGCCTGATGACACAGATTTCATTGCTGAGTGATATTGCTTTGTAAGTAAATACCACAACTTCTTTATCCATTTTTCACTTTCTGCGATGTTGAACTTGTACTGTAAACGAGTTTCTTGTAAACAGAGCCGTTCCAAACTTTGGGGTGGCTGTGTCTTTTTGATTTTAATTTCCCTAAGCTATAGGACCATAAGTGGAAGTACCCTAGGTTCTGATGCTTTGTTTTTTAGATGTTTCAGGAAACACCATACACTTCTCCCAAGTGGTTGTTGGCAATTTACATCCCGCCCATCAGCATAACAAGGCTCCCAGTTCTCCATGGCCTGTCCTGCCTTTCTGGATTTTACACTTTTTTCAGATGGCCCTTTTGACCGGGGGGAAGTGAGACTTCATTGTAGTGCAGATTTCCTTTGCAAGCTTGCTTGGTTGGCCAAAAAGGGCGTATGCGTTTTTTCCTGAATATATTCAGGAAAAAACGCATACGCCCTTTTTGGCCAAGTGCATCATTGTGGACGTTCTGCCTCTTTTCCTATGCTTTCAATGCAATTCCAGTCTACCTCCTGAAATCGGTTTCCTGCAATTCTGCCCCGCCTTCAAGTCCTCTTGGCAGCCTTACTTCAGTATATTTTTGGACGATAGCTGTCATTTATAACTCTGCAGGTTTGTGAATTACAGTGCCCCTGAGCTCCTTTCTTCAACTCGCTTTCTTTTGAGCTGGCCGCAACACCGCAGGATGGCTTCCGGCCCTAATCTGGTTCCGGCACGGCACACTGAGCCTTTGGTTATTTCCTCTTCCTGGTGGGAAATGAGAGTTAAATTTGCCCGACCAGACACCTCCAGCTAGTCTCTCATTGGTTCTCCCTATTCCTGTTCATCTTCCGCAGAAATTGCAAACTGGGCCAAACAGGAGGTTAAAGGCGCTGACTCTCCAAGTGGGGAGAGTGTTAGTAAAGCGTCTGGAATGTTGCACCCGAGTACCAGGGGAGGAAAACTGAGACATATTTGAACACGTCTCCCGTTCACATGGTTGATCATACTTGGGTTCCACATGCATGTTTTAGCTGAAGGAAGAATACCTTAAACCTGGGTATTTGAAACCCGTGGAATGGGTACCATGCAATATGACTTCAAAGGGTGTTCATTTGCTCACCGAACCTCTCCAATCCTATCACTGCTGCGTTTATGCCCCTGTACACATGCTTGATTCTCTTTCGGAGACATAGCAATCCATAGGTTTTAAGATACTTACTAGTCAGGTACATTCTTAGGCGTTTAATATGCGGTGTTGAGTCCATTTCGTTGAGCAAGGAGTAGCTCTTGTCTATTCCATAGTTGGCTTAAGTAACTTTATCTGTGCTCATTTCAATCTCTGGTTTTATGCAGCACCCCAACTCACCTTTCCCCTTAAGCAAGCATAAGTTGGTTTTCTAAATTTGAGACCCTGTTCTGTTCTGTAATTCAGTTCCTGTGTAGCCAAGTTTACATTCCGTGTATTACTGATATCTTATGATGTTTCTTTTTCTGTGTGACTTATTTCAGTTAGAATCATCATACCTGAATCCACTCATTGTGATGCTAAGGGCCTGATGACACAGATTTCATTGCTGAGTGATATTGCTTTGTAAGTAAATACCACAACTTCTTTATCCATTTTTCACTTTCTTCGATGTTGAACTTGTACTGTAAACGAGGTTCTTGTAAACAGAGCCGTTCCAAACTTTGGGGTGGCTGTGTCTTTTTGATTTTAATTTCCCTAAGCTATAGGACCATAAGTGGAAGTGCCCTAGGTTCTGTTGCTTTGTTTTTTAGATGTTTCAGGAAACACCATACACTTCTCCCAAGTGGTTGTTGGCAATTTACATCCCGCCCATCAGCATAACAAGGCTCCCAGTTCTCCATGGCCTGTCCTGCCTTTCTGGATTTTACACTTTTTTCAGATGGCCCTTTTGACCGGGGGGAAGTGAGACTTCATTGTAGTGCAGATTTCCTTTGCAAGCTTGCTTGGTTGGCCAAAAAGGGCGTATGCGTTTTTTCCTGAATATATTCAGGAAAAAACGCATACGCCCTTTTTGGCCAAGTGCATCATTGTGGACGTTCTGCCTCTTTTCCTATGCTTTCAATGCAATTCCAGTCTACCTCCTGAAATCGGTTTCCTGCAATTCTGCCCCGCTTTCAAGTCCTCTTGGCAGCCTTACTTCAGTCTATTTTTGGACGATAGCTGTCATTTATAACTCTGCAGGTTTGTGAATTACAGTGCCCCTGAGCTCCTTTCTTCAACTCGCTTTCTTGTGACCTGGCCGCAACACCGCAGGATGTCTTCAGGCCCTAATCTGGTTCTGGCACGGCACGCTGAGCCTTTGGTTAATTCCTCTTCCTGGTGGGAAATGAGAGTTATATTTGCCCATCCAGACACTTCCAGCTAGTCTTTCATTGGTTCTCGCTATTCCTGTTCATCTTCCACAGAAATTGCAAACTGGGCCAAACAGGAAGTTAAAGGGACTGACTCTCCAAGTGGGGAGAGTGTTAGTAAAGCGTCTGGAATGTTGCACCCGAGTACCAGGGTACGAAAACTGAGACATATTTGAACACGTCTCCCGATCACATGGTTGATCATACTCTAGGTTCCACATGCATGTTGTAGCTGAAGGAAGAATACCTTAAACCTGGGTAGTTGAAACCCGTGGAATGGGTACCATGCAATATGACTTCAAAGGGTCTTCATTTGCTCACGAACCTCTCCAATCCTATCACTGCTGCGTTTATGCCCCTGTACACATGCTTGATTCTCTTTCAGAGACATAGCAATCCATAGGTTTTAAGATACTTACTAGTCAGGTGCATTCTTAGGCGTTTAATATGGGGTTTTGTGTCCATTTCGTTGAGCAAGGAGTAGCTCTTGTGTATTCCATATTTGGCTTAAGGAACTTTATCTGTGCTCATTTCAATCTCTGGTTTTATGCAGCACCCCAACTCACCTTTCCCCTTAAGCAAGCATAAGTTGGTTTTCTAAATTTGAGACCCTGTTCTGTTTTGGAATGCAGTTCCTGTGTAGCCAAGTTTACATTCCGTGTATTAGTGATATCTTATGATGTTTCTTTTTCTGTGTGACTTATTTCAGTTAGAATCATCGTACCTGAATCCACTCATTATGCTGCTACGGGCCTGATGACATAGATTTCATTGCTGAGTGATACTGCATTGTACGTAAGTACCACAAGTTCTTTATCCATTTTTCACTTTCTGTGATATTGAACTTGTACGGTAAACGAGGTTCTTGTAAACGGAGGCGTCCCAAACTTTGGGGTGGCTGTGTCTTTTTGATTTTAATTTCCCTAAGCTATAGGACCATAAGCGCAAGTGCCCTCGGCTCTGTTGCTTTGTTTTTTAGATGTTTCAGGAAACACCATACACTTCTCCTGAGTGTCTGTTGGCAATTTACATCCCGCCCATCAGCATAACAAGGCTCCCAGTTCTCCATGGCCTGTCCTGCCTTTCTGGATTTTACACTTTTTTCAGATGGCCCTTTTGACCGGGGGGAAGTGAGACTTCATTGTAGTGCAGATTTCCTTTGCAAGCTTGCTTGGTTGGCCAAAAAGGGCGTATGCGTTTTTTCCTGAATATATTCAGGAAAAAACGCATACGCCCTTTTTGGCCAAGTGCATCATTGTGGACGTTCTGCCTCTTTTCCTATGCTTTCAATGCAATTCCAGTCTACCTCCTGAAATCGGTTTCCTGCAATTCTGCCCCGCTTTCAAGTCCTCTTGGCAGCCTTACTTCAGTCTATTTTTGGACGATAGCTGTCATTTATAACTCTGCAGGTTTGTGAATTACAGTGCCCCTGAGCTCCTTTCTTCAACTCGCTTTCTTGTGACCTGGCCGCAACACCGCAGGATGGCTTCAGGCCCTAATCTGGTTCCGGCCCGGCACGCTGAGCCTTTGGTTAATTCCTCTTCCTGGTGGGAAATGAGAGTTAAATTTGCCCATCCAGACACCTCCAGCTAGTCTCTCATTGGTTCTCACTATTCCTGTTCATCTTCCACAGAAATTGCAAACTGGGCCAAACAGGAGGTTAAAGGGACTGACTCTCCAAGTGGGGAGAGTGTTAGTAAAGCGTCTGGAATGTTGAACCCGAGTACCAGGGTACGAAAACTTAGACATATTTGAACACGTCTCCCGATCACATGGTTGATCATAATCTAGGTTCCACATGCATGTTTTAGCTGAAGGAACAATACCTTAAACCTGGAGAGTTGAGACCCGTGGAATGGGTACCATGCAATATGACTTCAAAGGGTCTTCATTTGCTCATGAACCCCTCCAATCCTATCACTGCTGCATTTATGCCCATGTACACATGCTTGATTCTCTTTCGGAGACATAGCAATCCATAGGTTTTAAGATACTTACTAGTCAGGTACATTCTTAGGCGTTTAATATGCGGTGTTGAGTCCATTTCGTTGAGCAAGGAGTAGCTCTTCTCTATTCCATATTTGGTTTAAGGAACTTTATCTGTGCTCATTTCAATCTCTGGTTTTATGCAGCACCCCAACTCACCTTTCCCCTTAAGCAAGCATAAGTTGGTTTTCTAAATTTGAGACCCTGTTCTGTTTTGGAA
The DNA here is from genome assembly GCF_949987515.2 of Delphinus delphis. NCBI lineage: Eukaryota > Metazoa > Chordata > Mammalia > Artiodactyla > Delphinidae > Delphinus > Delphinus delphis. The sequence goes on along the minus strand of NW_027192918.1, from coordinate 122,224 downwards.
TGCAGTTCCTGTGTAGCCAAGTTTACATTCCGTGTATTACTGATATCTTATGATGTTTCTTTTTCTGTGTGACTTATTTCAGTTAGAATCATCATACCTGAATCCACTCATTGTGATGCTAAGGGCCTGATGACACAGATTTCATTGCTGAGTGATATTGCTTTGTAAGTAAATACCACAACTTCTTTATCCATTTTTCACTTTCTGCGATGTTCAACTTGTACTGTAAATGAGTTTCTTGTAAACAGAGCCGTTCCAAACTTTGGGGTGGCTGTGTCTTTTTGATTTTAATTTCCCTAAGCTATAGGACCATAAGTGGAAGTGCCCTAGGTTCTGTTGCTTTGTTTTTTAGATGTTTCAGGAAACACCATACACTTCTCCCAAGTGGTTGTTGGCAATTTACATCCCGCCCATTAGCATAACAAGGCTCCCAGTTCTCCATGGCCTGTCCTGCCTTTCTGGATTTTACACTTTTTTCAGATGGCCCTTTTGACCGGGGGGAAGTGAGACTTCATTGTAGTGCAGATTTCCTTTGCAAGCTTGCTTGGTTGGCCAAAAAGGGCGTATGCGTTTTTTCCTGAATATATTCAGGAAAAAACGCATACGCCCTTTTTGGCCAAGTGCATCATTGTGGACGTTCTGCCTCTTTTCCTATGCTTTCAATGCAATTCCAGTCTACCTCCTGAAATCGGTTTCCTGCAATTCTGCCCCGCTTTCAAGTCCTCTTGGCAGCCTTACTTCAGTCTATTTTTGGACGATAGCTGTCATTTATAACTCTGCAGGTTTGTGAATTACAGTGCCCCTGAGCTCCTTTCTTCAACTCGCTTTCTTGTGACCTGGCCGCAACACCGCAGGATGTCTTCAGGCCCTAATCTGGTTCTGGCATGGCACGCTGAGCCTTTGGTTAATTCCTCTTCCTGGTGGGAAATGAGAGTTATATTTGCCCATCCAGACACCTCCAGCTAGTCTTTCATTGGTTCTCGCTATTCCTGTTCATCTTCCACAGAAATTGCAAACTGGGCCAAACAGGAAGTTAAAGGGACTGACTCTCCAAGTGGGGAGAGTGTTAGTAAAGCGTCTGGAATGTTGCACCCGAGTACCAGGGTACGAAAACTGAGACATATTTGAACACGTCTCCCGATCACATGGTTGATCATACTCTAGGTTCCACATGCATGTTGTAGCTGAAGGAAGAATACCTTAAACCTGGGTAGTTGAAACCCGTGGAATGGGTACCATGCAATATGACTTCAAAGGGTCTTCATTTGCTCACGAACCTCTCCAATCCTATCACTGCTGCGTTTATGCCCCTGTACACATGCTTGATTCTCTTTCGGAGACATAGCAATCCATAGGTTTTAAGATACTTACTAGTCAGGTGCATTCTTAGGCGTTTAATATGGGGTTTTGTGTCCATTTCGTTGAGCAAGGAGTAGCTCTTGTGTATTCCATATTTGGCTTAAGGAACTTTATCTGTGCTCATTTCAATCTCTGGTTTTATGCAGCACCCCAACTCACCTTTCCCCTTAAGCAAGCATAAGTTGGTTTTCTAAATTTGAGACCCTGTTCTGTTTTGGAATGCAGTTCCTGTGTAGCCAAGTTTACATTCCGTGTATTAGTGATATCTTATGATGTTTCTTTTTCTGTGTGACTTATTTCAGTTAGAATCATCATACCTGAATCCACTCATTGTGCTGCTAAGGGCCTGATGACACAGATTTCATTGCTGAGTGATATTGCTTTGTAAGTAAATACCACAACTTTTTTATCCATTTTTCACTTTCTGCGATGTTGAACTTGTACTGTAAACGAGGTTCTTGTAAACAGAGCCGTTCCAAACTTTGGGGTGGCTGTGTCTTTTTCATTTTAATTTCCCTAAGCTATAGGACCATAAGTGGAAGTGCCCTAGGCTCTGATGCTTTGTTTTTTAGATGTTTCAGGAAACACCATACATTTCTCCTGAGAGTCTGTTGGCAATTTACATCCCGCCCATCAGCATAACAAGGCTCCCAGTTCTCCATGGCCTGTCCTGCCTTTCTGGATTTTACACTTTTTTCAGATGGCCCTTTTGACCGGGGGGAAGTGAGACTTCATTGTAGTGCAGATTTCCTTTGCAAGCTTGCTTGGTTGGCCAAAAAGGGCGTATGCGTTTTTTCCTGAATATATTCAGGAAAAAACGCATACGCCCTTTTTGGCCAAGTGCATCATTGTGGACGTTCGGCCTCTTTTCCTATGCTTTCAATGCAATTCCAGTCTACCTCCTGAAATCGGTTTCCTGCAATTCTGCCCCGCTTTCAAGTCCTCTTGGCAGCCTTACTTCAGTCTATTTTTGGACGATAGCTGTCATTTATAACTCTGCAGGTTTGTGAATTACAGTGCCCCTGAGCTCCTTTCTTCAACTCGTTTTCTTGTGAGCTGGCCGCAACACCGCAGGATGTCTTCAGGCCCTAATCTGGTTCCGGCACGGCACACTGAGCCTTTGGTTATTTCCTCTTCCTGGTGGGAAATGAGAGTTAAATTTGCCCGTCCAGACACCTCCAGCTAGCCTCTCATTGGTTCTCGCTATTCCTGTTCATCTTCCACAGAAATTGCAAACTGGGCCAAACAGGAGGTTAAAGGCGCTGACTCTCCAAGTGGGGAGAGTGTTAGTAAAGCGTCTGGAATGTTGCACCCGAGTACCAGGGGACGAAAACTGAGACATATTTGAACACGTCTCCCGTTCACATGGTTGATCATACTTGGGTTCCACATGCATGTTTTAGCTGAAGGAAGAATATCTAATACCTGGGTAGTTGAAACCCGTGGAATGGGTACCATGCAATATGACTTCAAAGGGTCTTCATTTGCTCACCGAACCTCTCCAATCCTATCACTGCTGCGTTTATGCCCCTGTACACATGCTTGATTCTCTTTCGGAGACATAGCAATCCATAGGTTTTAAGATACTTACTAGTCAGGTACATTCTTAGGCGTTTAATATGCGGTGTTGAGTCCATTTCGTTGAGCAAGGAGTAGCTCTTGTCTATTCCATATTTGGCTTAAGGAACTTTATCTGTGCTCATTTCAATCTCTGGTTTTACGCAGCACCCCAACTCACCTTTCCCCTTAAGCAAGCATAAGTTGGTTTTCTAAATTTGAGACCCTGTTCTGTTCTGTAATTCAGTTCCTGTGTAGCCAAGTTTACATTCCGTGTATTACTGATATCTTATGATGTTTCTTTTTCTGTGTGACTTATTTCAGTTAGAATCATCATACCTGAATCCACTCATTGTGCTGCTAAGGGCCTGATGACACAGATTTCATTGCTGAGTGATATTGCTTTTTAAGTAAATACCACAACTTCTTTATCCATTTTTCACTTTCTGCGATGTTGAACTTGTACTGTAAACGAGGTTCTTGTAAACAGAGCCGTTCCAAACTTTGGGGTGGCTGTGTCTTTTTGATTTTAAATTCCCTAAGCTATAGGACCATAAGTGGAAGTGCCCTAGGCTCTGTTGCTTTGTTTTTTAGATGTTTCAGGAAACACCATACACTTCTCCCGAGTGGTTGTTGGCAATTTACATCCCGCCCATCAGCATAACAAGGCTCCCAGTTCTCCATGGCCTGTCCTGCCTTTCTGGAGTTTACACTTTTTTCAGATGGCCCTTTTGAACAGGGGGAAGTGAGACTTCATTGTAGTGCAGATTTCCTTTGCAAGCTTGCTTGGTTGGCCAAAAAGGGCGTATGCGTTTTTTCCTGAATATATTCAGGAAAAAACGCATACGCCCTTTTTGGCCAAGTGCATCATTGTGGACGTTCTGCCTCTTTTCCTATGCTTTCAATGCAATTCCAGTCTACCTCCTGAAATCGGTTTCCTGCAATTCTGCCCCGCTTTCAAGTCCTCTTGGCAGCCTTACTTCAGTCTATTTTTGGACGATAGCTGTCATTTATAACTCTGCAGGTTTGTGAATTACAGTGCCCCTGAGCTCCTTTCTTCAACTCGCTTTCTTGTGACCTGGCCGCAACACCGGAGGATGGCTTCAGGCCCTAATCTGGTTCCGGCATGGCACGCTGAGCCTTTGGTTAATTCCTCTTCCTGGTGGGAAATGAGAGTTAAATTTGCCCGTCCAGACACCTCCAGCTAGCCTCTCATTGGTTCTCGCTATTCCTGTTCATCTTCCGCAGAAATTGCAAACTGGGCCAAACAGGAGGTTAAAGGGACTGACTCTCCAAGTCGGGAGAGTGTTAGTAAAGCGTCTGGAATGTTGCACCCGAGTACCAGGGGAGGAAAACTGAGACATATTTGAACACGTCTCCTGTTCACATGGTTGATCATACTCTGGGTTCCACATGCATGTTTTAGCTGAAGGAAGAATACCTTAAACCTGGAGAGTTGAGACCCGTGTAATGGGTACCATGCAATATGACTTCAAAGGGTCTTCATTTGCTCACCGAACCTCTCCAATCCTATCACTGCTGCGTTTATGCCCCTGTACACACGCTTGATTCTCTTTTGGAGACATAGCAATCCATAGGTTTTAAGATACTTACTAGTCAGGTACATTCTTAGGCGTTTAATATGGGGTTTTGAGTCCATTTCGTTGAGCAAGGAGTAGCTCTTGTCTATTCCATATTTGGCTTAAGGAACTTTATCTGTGCTCATTTCAATCTCTGCTTTTATGCAGCACCCCAACTCACCTTTCCCCTTAAGCAAGCATAAGTTGGTTTTCGAAATTTGAGACCCTGTTCTTTTCTGTAATTTAGTTCCTGTGTAGCCAAGTTTACATTCCGTGTATTACTGATATCTTATGATGTTTCTGTTTCTGTGTGACTTATTTCAGTTAGAATCATCATACCTGAATCCACTCATTGTGCTGCTAAGGGCCTGATGACACAGATTTCATTGCTGAGTGATATTGCTTTGTAAGTAAATACCACAACTTTTTTATCCATTTTTCACTTTCTGCGATGTTGAACTTGTACTGTAAACGAGGTTCTTGTAAACAGAGCCATTCGAAACTTTGGGGTGGCTGTGTCTTTTTGATTTTAAATTCCCTAAGCTATAGGACCATAAGTGGAAGTGCCCTAGGCTCTCTTGCTTTGTTTTTTAGATGTTTCAGGAAACACCATACACTTCTCCCGAGTGTTTGTTGGCAATTTACATCCCGCCCTTCAGCATAACAAGGCTCCCAGTTCTCCATGGCCTGTCCTGCCTTTCTGGATTTTACACTTTTTTCAGATGGCCCTTTTGACCGGGGGGAAGTGAGACTTCATTGTAGTGCAGATTTCCTTTGCAAGCTTGCTTGGTTGGCCAAAAAGGGCGTATGCGTTTTTTCCTGAATATATTCAGGAAAAAACGCATACGCCCTTTTTGGCCAAGTGCATCATTGTGGACGTTCTGCCTCTTTTCCTATGCTTTCAATGCAATTCCAGTCTACCTCCTGAAATCGGTTTCCTGCAATTCTGCCCCGCTTTCAAGTCCTCTTGGCAGCCTTACTTCAGTCTATTTTTGGACGATAGCTGTCATTTATAACTCTGCAGGTTTGTGAATTACAGTGCCCCTGAGCTCCTTTCTTCAACTCGCTTTCTTGTGACCTGGCCGCAACACCGCAGGATGGCTTCAGGCCCTAATCTGGTTCCGGCATGGCACGCTGAGCCTTTGGTTAATTCCTCTTCCTGGTGGGAAATGAGAGTTAAATTTGCCCGTTCAGACACCTCCAGCTAGTCTCTCATTGGTTCTCGCTATTCCTGTTCATCTTCCGCAGAAATTGCAAACTGGGCCAAACAGGAGGTTAAAGGGACTGACTCTCCAAGTGGGGAGAGTGTTAGTAAAGCGTCTGGAATGTTGCACCCGAGTACCAGGTACGAAAACTGAGACATATTTGAACACGTCTCCCGATCACATGGTTGATCATACTCTAGGTTCCACATGCATGTTTTAGCTGAAGGAAGAATACCTTAAACCTGGGTAGGTGAAACCCGTGGAATGGGTACCATGCAATATGACTTCAAAGGGTCTTCATTTGCTCACCGAACCTCTCCAATCCTATCACTGCTGCGTTTATGCCCCTGTACACATGCTTGATTCTCTTTCGGAGACATAGCAATCCATAGGTTTTAAGATACTTACTAGTCAGGTACATTCTTAGGCGTTTAATATGCGGTGTTGAGTCCATTTCGTTGAGCAAGGAGTAGCTCTTGTCTATTCCATATTTGGCTTAAGGAACTTTATCTGTGCTCATTTCAATCTCTGGTTTTATGCAGCACCCCAACTCACCTTTACCCTTAAGCAAGCATAAGTTGGTTTTCTAAATTTGAGACCCTGTTCTGTTCTGTAATTCAGTTCCTGTGTAGCCAAGTTTCCATTCCGTGTATTACTGATATCTTATGATGTTTCTTTTTCTGTGTGACTTATTTCAGTTAGAATCATCATACCTGAATCCACTCATTGTGCTGCTACGGGCCTGATGACATAGATTTCATTGCTGAGTGATACTGCATTGTAAGTGAATACCACAACTTCTTTATCCATTTTTCACTTTCTGTGATATTGAACTTGTACTGTAAACGAGGTTCTTGTAAACAGAGCCGTTCCAAACTTTGGGGTGGCTGTGTCTTTTTGATTTTAATTTCCCTAAGCTATAGGACCATAAGTGGAAGTGCCCTAGGCTCTGTTGCTTTGTTTTTTAGATGTTTCAGGAAACACCATACACTTCTCCCAAGTGTCTGTTGGCAATTTACATCCCGCCCATCAGCATAACAAGGCTCCCAGTTCTCCATGGCCTGTCCTGCCTTTCTGGATTTTACACTTTTTTCAGATGGCCCTTTTGACCGGGGGGAAGTGAGACTTCATTGTAGTGCAGATTTCCTTTGCAAGCTTGCTTGGTTGGCCAAAAAGGGCGTATGCGTTTTTTCCTGAATATATTCAGGAAAAAACGCATACGCCCTTTTTGGCCAAGTGCATCATTGTGGACGTTCTGCCTCTTTTCCTATGCTTTCAATGCAATTCCAGTCTACCTCCTGAAATCGGTTTCCTGCAATTCTGCCCCGCTTTCAAGTCCTCTTGGCAGCCTTACTTCAGTCTATTTTTGGACGATAGCTGTCATTTATAACTCTGCAGGTTTGTGAATTACAGTGCCCCTGAGCTCCTTTCTTCAACTCGCTTTCTTGTGACCTGGCCGCAACACCGCAGGATGGCTTCAGGCCCTAATCTGGTTCCGGCCCGGCATTCTGAGCCTTTGGTTAATTCCTCTTCCTGGTGGGAAATGAGAGTTGAATTTGCCCGTCCAGACACCTCCAGCTAGCCTCTCATTGGTTCTCGCTATTCCTGTTCATCTTCCGCAGAAATTGCAAACTGGGCCAAACAGGAGGTTAAAGGGACTGACTCTCCAAGTCGGGAGAGTGTTAGTAAAGCGTCTGGAATGTTGCACCCGAGTACCAGGGGAAGAAAACTGAGACATATTTGAACACGTCTCCCGTTCACATGGTTGATCATACTTGGGTTCCACATGCATGTTTTAGCTGAAGGAAGAATACCTAAAACCTGGGTAGTTGAAACCCGTGGAATGGGTACCATGCAATATGACTTCAAAGGGTCTTCATTGGCTCACGAACCTCTCCAATCCTATCACTGCTGCATTTATGCCCCTGTACACATGCTTGATTCTCTTTCGGAGACATAGCAATCCATAGGTTTTAAGATACTTACTAGTCAGGTACATTCTTAGGCGTTTAATATGCGGTGTTGAGTCCATTTCGTTGAGCAAGGAGTAGCTCTTGTCTATTCCATATTTGGCTTAAGGAACTTTATCTGTGCTCATTTCAATCTCTGGTTTTATGCAGCACCCCAACTCACCTTTCCCCTTAAGCAAGCATAAGTTGGTTTTCTAAATTTGAGACCCTGTTCTGTTCTGTAATTCAGTTCCTGTGTAGCCAAGTTTCCATTCCGTGTATTACTGATATCTTATGATGTTTCTTTTTCTGTGTGACTTATTTCAGTTAGAATCATCATACCTGAATCCACTCATTGTGCTGCTAAGGGCCTGATGACACAGATTTCATTGCTGAGTGATATTGCTTTGTAAGTAAATACCACAACTTCTTTATCCATTTTTCACTTTCTGCGATGTTGAACTTGTACTGTAAACGAGGTTCTTGTAAACAGAGACATTCCAAACTTTGGGGTGGCTGTCTTTTTGATTTTAAATTCCCTAAGCTATAGGACCATAAGTGGAAGTGCCCTAGGCTCTGTTGCTTTGTTTTTTAGATGTTTCAGGAAACACCATACACTTCTCCCGAGTGGTTGTTGGCAATTTACATCCCGCCCATCAGCATAACAAGGCTCCCAGTTCTCCATGGCCTGTCCTGCCTTTCTGGATTTTACACTTTTTTCAGATGGCCCTTTTGACCAGAGTGAAGTGAGACTTAATTGTAGTGCAGATTTCCTTTGTAAGCTTGCTTGGTTGGCCAAAAAGGGCGTATGCGTTTTTTCCTGAATATATTCAGGAAAAAACGCATACGCCCTTTTTGGCCATGTGCATCATTGTGGACGTTCTGCCTCTTTTCCTATGCCTTCAGTGCAATTCCAGTCTACCTCCTGAAATCGGTTTCCTGCAATTCTGCCCCGCTTTCAAGTCCTCTTGGCAGCCTTACTTCAGTCTATTTTTGGACGATAGCTGTCATTTATAACTCTGCAGGTTTGTGAATTACAGTGACCCTGAGCTCCTTTCTTCAACTCGCTTTCTTTTGAGCTGGCCGCAACACCGCAGGATGGCTTCAGGCCCTAATCTGGTTCCGGCACGGCACGCTGAGCCTTTGGTTAATTCCTCTTCCTGGTGGGAAATGAGAGTTAAATTTCCCATCCAGACACCTCCAGCTAGTCTCTCATTGGTTCTCGCTATTCCTGTTCATCTTCCACAGAAATTGCAAACTGGGCCACACAGGAGGTTAAAGGGACTGACTCTCCAAGTCGGGAGAGTGTTAGTAAAGCGTCTCGAATGTTGCACCCGAGTACCAGGGTACGAAAACTGAGACATATTTGAACACGTCTCCCGATCAAATGGTTGATCATACTCTGGGTTCCACATGCATGTTTTAGCTGAAGGAAGAATACCTTAAACCTGGAGAGTTAAGACCCGTGTAATGGGTACCATGCAATATGACTTCAAAGGGTCTTCATTTGCTCACCGAACATCTCCAATCCTATCACTGCTGCGTTTATGCCCCTGTACACATGCTTGATTCTCTTTCGGAGACATAGCAATCCATAGGTTTTAAGATACTTACTAGTCAGGTACATTCTTAGGCGTTTAATATGCGGTGTTGAGTCCATTTCGTTGAGCAAGGAGTAGCTCTTGTCTATTCCATATTTGGCTTAAGGAACTTTATCTGTGCTCATTTCAATCTCTCGTTTTATGCAGCAACCCAACTCACCTTTCCCCTTAAGCAAGCATAAGTTGGTTTTCTAAATTTGAGAACCTGTTCTGTTTTGGAATTCAGTTCCTGTGTAGCCAAGTTTACATTCCGTGTATTACTGATATCTTATGATGTTTCTATTTCTGTGTGATTTATTTCAGTTAGAATCATCGTACCTGAATCTACTCATTATGCTGCTATGGGCCTGATGACATAGATTTCATTGCTGAGTGATACTGCATTGTACGTAAGTACCACAAGTTCTTTATCCATTTTTCACTTTCTGCGATGTTGAACTTGTACTGTAAACGAGGTTCTTGTAAACAGAGGCGTCCCAAACTTTGGGGTGGCTGTGTCTTTTTGATTTTAATTTCCCTAAGCTATAGGACCATAAGTGGCAGTGCCGTAGGCTCTGTTGCTTTGTTTTTTAGATGTTTCAGGAAACACCATACACTTCTCCTGAGTGTCTGTTGGTAATTTACATCCCGCCCATCAGCATAACAAGGCTCCCAGTTCTCCATGGCCTGTCCTGCCTTTCTGGATTTTACACTTTTTTCAGATGGCCCTTTTGACCGGGGGGAAGTGAGACTTCATTGTAGTGCAGATTTCCTTTGCAAGCTTGCTTGGTTGGCCAAAAAGGGTGTATGCGTTTTTTCCTGAATATATTCAGGAAAAAACGCATACGCCGTTTTTGGCCAAGTGCATCATTGTGGACGTTCTGCCTCTTTTCCTATGCTTTCAATGCAATTCCAGTCTACCTCCTGAAATCGGTTTCCTGCAATTCTGCCCCGCTTTCAAGTCCTCTTGGCAGCCTTACTTCAGTCTATTTTTGGACGATAGCTGTCATTTATAACTCTGCAGGTTTGTGAATTACAGTGCCTCTGAGCTCCTTTCTTCAACTCGCTTTCTTTTGAGCTGGCCGCAACACCGCAGGATGGCTTCAGGCCCTAATCTGGTTCCGGCACGGCACGCTGAGCCTTTGGTTAATTCCTCTTCCTGGTGGGAAATGAGAGTTAAATTTGCCCGTCCAGACACCTCCAGCTAGCCTCTCATTGGTTCTCGCTATTCCTGTTCATCTTCCGCAGAAATTGCAAACTGGGCCAAACAGGAGGTTAAAGGGACTGACTCTCCAAGTCGGGAGAGTGTTAGTAAAGCGTCTGGAATGTTGCACCCGAGTACCAGGGGAGGAAAACTGAGACATATTTGAACACGTCTCCCGTTCACATGGTTGATCATACTCTGGGTTCCACATGCATGTTTTAGCTGAAGGAAGAATACCTAAAACCTGGGTAGTTGAAACCCATGGAATGGGTACCATGCAATATGACTTCAAAGGGTCTTCATTTGCTCACCGAACCTCTCCAATCCTATCACTGCTGCATTTATGCCCCTGTACACATGCTTGATTCTCTTTCGGAGACATAGCAATCCATAGGTTTTAAGATACTTACTAGTCAGGTACATTCTTAGGCGTTTAATATGGGGTGTTGAGTCCATTTCGTTGAGCAAGGAGTAGCTCTTGTCTATTCCATATTTGGCTTAAGGAACTTTATCTGTGCTCATTTCAATCTCTGGTTTTATGCAGCACCCCAACTCACCTTTCCCCTTAAGCAAGCATAAGTTGGTTTTCTAAATTTGAGACCCTGTTCTGTTCTGTAATTCAGTTCCTGTGTAGCCAAGTTTACATTCCGTGTATTACTGATATCTTATGATGTTTCTTTTTCTGTGTGACTTATTTCAGTTAGAATCATCATACCTGAATCCACTCATTGTGCTGCTAAGGGCCTGATGACACAGATTTCATTGCTGAGTGATATTGCTTTGTAAGTAAATACCACAACTTCTTTATCCATTTTTCACTTTCTGCGATGTTGAACTTGTACTGTAAACGAGGTTCTTGTAAACAGAGCCGTTCCAAACTTTGGGGTGGCTGTGTCTTTTTGATTTTAAATTCCCTAAGCTATAGGACCATAAGTGGAAGTGCCCTAGGCTCTGTTGCTTTGTTTTTTAGATGTTTCAGGAAACACCATACACTTCTCCCGAGTGGTTGTTGGCAATTTACATCCCGCCTTTCAGCATAACAAGGCTCACAGTTCTCCATGGCCTGTCCTGCCTTTCTGGATTTTACACTTTTTTCAGATGGCCCTTTTGACCGGGGGGAAGTGAGACTTCATTGTAGTGCAGATTTCCTTTGCAAGCTTGCTTGGTTGGCCAAAAAGGGCGTATGCGTTTTTTCCTGAATATATTCAGGAAAAAACGCATACGCCCTTTTTGGCCAAGTGCATCATTGTGGACGTTCTGCCTCTTTTCCTATGCTTTCAATGCAATTCCAGTCTACCTCCTGAAATCGGTTTCCTGCAATTCTGCCCCGCTTTCAAGTCCTCTTGGCAGCCTTACTTCAGTCTATTTTTGGACGATAGCTGTCATTTATAACTCTGCAGGTTTGTGAATTACAGTGCCCCTGAGCTCCTTTCTTCAACTCGCTTTCTTGTGACCTGGCCGCAACACCGCAGGATGGCTTCAGGCCCTAATCTGGTTCCGGCACGGCACGCTGAGCCTTTGGTTATTTCCTCTTCCTGGTGGGAAATGAGAGTTAAATTTGCCCGTCCAGACACCTCCAGCTAGTCTCTCATTGGTTCTCGCTATTCCTGTTCATCTTCCGCAGAAATTGCAAACTGGGCCAAACAGGAGGTTAAAGGCGCTGACTCTCCAAGTGGGGAGAGTGTTAGTAAAGCGTCTGGAATGTTGCACCTGAGTACCAGGGTACGAAAACTGGGACATATTTGAACACGTCTCCCGATCACATGGTTGATCATACTCTAGGTTCCACATGCATGTTTTAGCTGAAGGAAGAATACCTAAAACCTGGGTAGTTGAAACCCGTGGAATGGGTACCATGCAATATGACTTCAAAGGGTCTTCATTTGCTCACGAACCTCTCCAATCCTATCACTGCTGCGTTTATGCCCCTGTACACATGCTTGATTCTCTTTCGGAGACATAGCAATCCATAGGTTTTAAGATACTTACTAGTCAGGTACATTCTTAGGCGTTTAATATGGGGTGTTGAGTCCATTTCGTTGAGCAAGGAGTAGCTCTTGTCTATTCCATATTTGGCTTAAGGAACTTTATCTGTGCTCATTTCAATCTCTGGTTTTATGCAGCACCCCAACTCACCTTTCCCCTTAAGCAAGCATAAGTTGGTTTTCTAAATTTGAGACACTGTTCTGTTCTGTAATTCAGTTCCTGTGTAGCCAAGTTTACATTCCGTGTATTACTGATATCTTATGATGTTTCTTTTTCTGTGTGACTTATTTCAGTTAGAATCATCATACCTGAATCCACTCATTGTGCTGCTAAGGGCCTGATGACACAGATTTCATTGCTGAGTGATATTGTTTTGTAAGTAAATACCACAACTTCTTTACCCATTTTTCACTTTCTGCGATGTTGAACTTGTACTGTAAACGAGGTTCTTGTAAACAGAGCCGTTCCAAACTTTGGGGTGGCTGTGTCTTTTTGATTTTAATTTCCCTAAGCTATAGGACCATAAGTGGAAGTGCCCTAGGTTCTGTTGCTTTGTTTTTTAGATGTTTCAGGAAACACCATACACTTCTCCCGAGTGGTTGTTGGCAATTTACATCCCGCCCTTCAGCATAACAAGGCTCCCAGTTCTCCATGGCCTGTCCTGCCTTTCTGGATTTTACCCTTTTTTCAGATGGCCCTTTTGACGGGGGGGAAGTGAGACTTCATTGTAGTGCAGATTTCCTTTGCAAGCTTGCTTGGTTGGCCAAAAAGGGCGTATGCGTTTTTTCCTGAATATATTCAGGAAAAAACGCATACGCCCTTTTTGGCCAAGTGCATCATTGTGGACGTTCTGCCTCTTTTCCTATGCTTTCAATGCAATTCCAGTCTACCTCCTGAAATCGGTTTCCTGCAATTCTGCCCCGCTTTCAAGTCCTCTTGGCAGCCTTACTTCAGTCTATTTTTGGACGATAGCTGTCATTTATAACTCTGCAGGTTTGTGAATTACAGTGCCCCTGAGCTCCTTTCTTCAACTCGCTTTCTTGTGACCTGGCCGCAACACCGCAGGATGGCTTCAGGCCCTAATCTGGATCCGGCACGGCACGCTGATCCTTTGGTTATTTCCTTTTACTGGTGGGAAATGAGAGTTAAATTTGCCCGTCCAGACACCTCCAGCTAGTCTCTCATTGGTTCTCGCTATTCCTGTTCATCTTCCACAGAAATTGCAAACTGGGCCAAACAGGAGGTTAAAGGCGCTGACTCTCCAAGTGGGGAGAGTGTTAGTAAAGCGTCTGGAATGTTGCACCCGAGTACCAGGGGAGGAAAACTGAGACATATTTGAACACGTCTCCCGTTCACATGGTTGATCATACTTGGGTTCCACATGCATGTTTTAGCTGAAGGAAGAATACCTAAAACCTGGGTAGTTGAAACCCGTGGAATGGGTACCATGCAATATGACTTCAAAGGGTCTTCATTTGCTCACCGAACCTCTCCAATCCTATCACTGCTGCGTTTATGCCCCTGTACACATGCTTGATTCTCTTTCGGAGACATAGCAATCCATAGGTTTTAAGATACTTACTAGTCAGGTACATTCTTAGGCGTTTAATATGCGGTGTTTAGTCCATTTCGTTGAGCAAGGAGTAGCTCTTGTCTATTCCATATTTGGCTTAAGGAACTTTATCTGTGCTCATTTCAATCTCTGGTTTTATGCAGCACCCCAACTCACCTTTCCCCTTAAGCAAGCATAAGTTGGTTTTCTAAATTTGAGACCCTGTTCTGTTTTGGAATGCAGTTCCTGTGTAGCCAAGTTTACATTCCGTGTATTAGTGATATCTTATGATGTTTCTTTTTCTGTGTGACTTATTTCAGTTAGAATCATCGTACCTGAATCTACTCATTATGCTGCTACGGGCCTGATGACATAGATTTCATTGCTGAGTGATACTGCATTGTACGTAAGTACCACAAGTTCTTTATGCATTTTTCACTTTCTGTGATATTGAACTTGTACGGTAAACGAGGTTCTTGTAAACAGAGGCGTCCCAAACTTTGGGGTGGCTGTGTCTTTTTGATTTTAATTTCCCTAAGCTATAGGACCATAAGTGGAAGTGCCCTAGGCTCTGTTGCTTTGTTTTTTAGATGTTTCAGGAAACACCATACACTTCTCCCGAGTGTCTGTTGGCAATTTACATCCCGCCCATCAGCATAACAAGGCTCCCAGTTCTCCATGGCCTGTCCTGCCTTTCTGGATTTTACACTTTTTTCAGATGGCCCTTTTGACCGGGGGGAAGTGAGACTTCATTGTAGTGCAGATTTCCTTTGCAAGCTTGCTTGGTTGGCCAAAAAGGGCGTATGTATTTTTTCCTGAATATATTCAGGAAAAAACGCATACGCCGTTTTTGGCCAAGTGCATCATTGTGGACGTTCTGCCTCTTTTCCTATGCTTTCAATGCAATTCCAGTCTACCTCCTGAAATCGGTTTCCTGCAATTCTGCCCCGCTTTCAAGTCCTCTTGGCAGCCTTACTTCAGTCTATTTTTGGACGATAGCTGTCATTTATAACTCTGCAGGTTTGTGAATTACAGTGCCTCTGAGCTCCTTTCTTCAACTCGCTTTCTTTTGAGCTGGCCGCAACACCGCAGGATGGCTTCAGGCCCTAATCTGGTTCCGGCACGGCACGCTGAGCCTTTGGTTAATTCCTCTTCCTGGTGGGAAATGAGAGTTAAATTTGCCCGTCCAGACACCTCCAGCTAGCCTCTCATTGGTTCTCGCTATTCCTGTTCATCTTCCGCAGAAATTGCAAACTGGGCCAAACAGGAGGTTAAAGGGACTGACTCTCCAAGTCGGGAGAGTGTTAGTAAAGCGTCTGGAATGTTGCACCCGAGTACCAGGGGAGGAAAACTGAGACATATTTGAACACGTCTCCCGTTCACATGGTTGATCATACTCTGGGTTCCACATGCATGTTTTAGCTGAAGGAAGAATACCTAAAACCTGGGTAGTTGAAACCCATGGAATGGGTACCATGCAATATGACTTCAAAGGGTCTTCATTTGCTCACCGAACCTCTCCAATCCTATCACTGCTGCATTTATGCCCCTGTACACATGCTTGATTCTCTTTCGGAGACATAGCAATCCATAGGTTTTAAGATACTTACTAGTCAGGTACATTCTTAGGCGTTTAATATGGGGTGTTGAGTCCATTTCGTTGAGCAAGGAGTAGCTCTTGTCTATTCCATATTTGGCTTAAGGAACTTTATCTGTGCTCATTTCAATCTCTGGTTTTATGCAGCACCCCAACTCACCTTTCCCCTTAAGCAAGCATAAGTTGGTTTTCTAAATTTGAGACCCTGTTCTGTTCTGTAATTCAGTTCCTGTGTAGCCAAGTTTACATTCCGTGTATTACTGATATCTTATGATGTTTCTTTTTCTGTGTGACTTATTTCAGTTAGAATCATCATACCTGAATCCACTCATTGTGCTGCTAAGGGCCTGATGACACAGATTTCATTGCTGAGTGATATTGCTTTGTAAGTAAATACCACAACTTCTTTATCCATTTTTCACTTTCTGCGATGTTGAACTTGTACTGTAAACGAGGTTCTTGTAAACAGAGCCGTTCCAAACTTTGGGGTGGCTGTGTCTTTTTGATTTTAAATTCCCTAAGCTATAGGACCATAAGTGGAAGTGCCCTAGGCTCTGTTGCTTTGTTTTTTAGATGTTTCAGGAAACACCATACACTTCTCCCGAGTGGTTGTTGGCAATTTACATCCCGCCTTTCAGCATAACAAGGCTCACAGTTCTCCATGGCCTGTCCTGCCTTTCTGGATTTTACACTTTTTTCAGATGGCCCTTTTGACCGGGGGGAAGTGAGACTTCATTGTAGTGCAGATTTCCTTTGCAAGCTTGCTTGGTTGGCCAAAAAGGGCGTATGCGGTTTTTCCTGAATATATTCAGGAAAAAACGCATACGCCCTTTTTGGCCAAGTGCATCATTGTGGACGTTCTGCCTCTTTTCCTATGCTTTCAATGCAATTCCAGTCTACCTCCTGAAATCGGTTTCCTGCAATTCTGCCCCGCTTTCAAGTCCTCTTGGCAGCCTTACTTCAGTCTATTTTTGGACGATAGCTGTCATTTATAACTCTGCAGGTTTGTGAATTACAGTGCCCCTGAGCTCCTTTCTTCAACTCGCTTTCTTGTGACCTGGCCGCAACACCGCAGGATGGCTTCAGGCCCTAATCTGGTTCCGGCACGGCACGCTGAGCCTTTGGTTATTTCCTCTTCCTGGTGGGAAATGAGAGTTAAATTTGCCCGTCCAGACACCTCCAGCTAGTCTCTCATTGGTTCTCGCTATTCCTGTTCATCTTCCGCAGAAATTGCAAACTGGGCCAAACAGGAGGTTAAAGGCGCTGACTCTCCAAGTGGGGAGAGTGTTAGTAAAGCGTCTGGAATGTTGCACCTGAGTTCCAGGGTACGAAAACTGGGACATATTTGAACACGTCTCCCGATCACATGGTTGATCATACTCTAGGTTCCACATGCATGTTTTAGCTGAAGGAAGAATACCTAAAACCTGGGTAGTTGAAACCCGTGGAATGGGTACCATGCAATATGACTTCAAAGGGTCTTCATTTGCTCACGAACCTCTCCAATCCTATCACTGCTGCGTTTATGCCCCTGTACACATGCTTGATTCTCTTTCGGAGACATAGCAATCCATAGGTTTTAAGATACTTACTAGTCAGGTACATTCTTAGGCGTTTAATATGGGGTGTTGAGTCCATTTCGTTGAGCAAGGAGTAGCTCTTGTCTATTCCATATTTGGCTTAAGGAACTTTATCTGTGCTCATTTCAATCTCTGGTTTTATGCAGCACCCCAACTCACCTTTCCCCTTAAGCAAGCATAAGTTGGTTTTCTAAATTTGAGACACTGTTCTGTTCTGTAATTCAGTTCCTGTGTAGCCAAGTTTACATTCCGTGTATTACTGATATCTTATGATGTTTCTTTTTCTGTGTGACTTATTTCAGTTAGAATCATCATACCTGAATCCACTCATTGTGCTGCTAAGGGCCTGATGACACAGATTTCATTGCTGAGTGATATTGTTTTGTAAGTAAATACCACAACTTCTTTACCCATTTTTCACTTTCTGCGATGTTGAACTTGTACTGTAAACGAGGTTCTTGTAAACAGAGCCGTTCCAAACTTTGGGGTGGCTGTGTCTTTTTGATTTTAATTTCCCTAAGCTATAGGACCATAAGTGGAAGTGCCCTAGGTTCTGTTGCTTTGTTTTTTAGATGTTTCAGGAAACACCATACACTTCTCCCGAGTGGTTGTTGGCAATTTACATCCCGCCCTTCAGCATAACAAGGCTCCCAGTTCTCCATGGCCTGTCCTGCCTTTCTGGATTTTACCCTTTTTTCAGATGGCCCTTTTGACCGGGGGGAAGTGAGACTTCATTGTAGTGCAGATTTCCTTTGCAAGCTTGCTTGGTTGGCCAAAAAGGGCGTATGCGTTTTTTCCTGAATATATTCAGGAAAAAACGCATACGCCCTTTTTGGCCAAGTGCATCATTGTGGACGTTCTGCCTCTTTTCCTATGCTTTCAATGCAATTCCAGTCTACCTCCTGAAATCGGTTTCCTGCAATTCTGCCCCGCTTTCAAGTCCTCTTGGCAGCCTTACTTCAGTCTATTTTTGGACGATAGCTGTCATTTATAACTCTGCAGGTTTGTGAATTACAGTGCCCCTGAGCTCCTTTCTTCAACTCGCTTTCTTGTGACCTGGCCGCAACACCGCAGGATGGCTTCAGGCCCTAATCTGGATCCGGCACGGCACGCTGATCCTTTGGTTATTTCCTTTTACTGGTGGGAAATGAGAGTTAAATTTGCCCGTCCAGACACCTCCAGCTAGTCTCTCATTGGTTCTCGCTATTCCTGTTCATCTTCCACAGAAATTGCAAACTGGGCCAAACAGGAGGTTAAAGGCGCTGACTCTCCAAGTGGGGAGAGTGTTAGTAAAGCGTCTGGAATGTTGCACCCGAGTACCAGGGGAGGAAAACTGAGACATATTTGAACACGTCTCCCGTTCACATGGTTGATCATACTTGGGTTCCACATGCATGTTTTAGCTGAAGGAAGAATACCTAAAACCTGGGTAGTTGAAACCCGTGGAATGGGTACCATGCAATATGACTTCAAAGGGTCTTCATTTGCTCACCGAACCTCTCCAATCCTATCACTGCTGCGTTTATGCCCCTGTACACATGCTTGATTCTCTTTCGGAGACATAGCAATCCATAGGTTTTAAGATACTTACTAGTCAGGTACATTCTTAGGCGTTTAATATGCGGTGTTTAGTCCATTTCGTTGAGCAAGGAGTAGCTCTTGTCTATTCCATATTTGGCTTAAGGAACTTTATCTGTGCTCATTTCAATCTCTGGTTTTATGCAGCACCCCAACTCACCTTTCCCCTTAAGCAAGCATAAGTTGGTTTTCTAAATTTGAGACCCTGTTCTGTTTTGGAATGCAGTTCCTGTGTAGCCAAGTTTACATTCCGTGTATTAGTGATATCTTATGATGTTTCTTTTTCTGTGTGACTTATTTCAGTTAGAATCATCGTACCTGAATCTACTCATTATGCTGCTACGGGCCTGATGACATAGATTTCATTGCTGAGTGATACTGCATTGTACGTAAGTACCACAAGTTCTTTATGCATTTTTCACTTTCTGTGATATTGAACTTGTACGGTAAACGAGGTTCTTGTAAACAGAGGCGTCCCAAACTTTGGGGTGGCTGTGTCTTTTTGATTTTAATTTCCCTAAGCTATAGGACCATAAGTGGAAGTGCCCTAGGCTCTGTTGCTTTGTTTTTTAGATGTTTCAGGAAACACCATACACTTCTCCCGAGTGTCTGTTGGCAATTTACATCCCGCCCATCAGCATAACAAGGCTCCCAGTTCTCCATGGCCTGTCCTGCCTTTCTGGATTTTACACTTTTTTCAGATGGCCCTTTTGACCGGGGGGAAGTGAGACTTCATTGTAGTGCAGATTTCCTTTGCAAGCTTGCTTGGTTGGCCAAAAAGGGCGTATGTATTTTTTCCTGAATATATTCAGGAAAAAACGCATACGCCCTTTTTGGCCAAGTGCATCATTGTGGACGTTCTGCCTCTTTTCCTATGCTTTCAATGCAATTCCAGTCTACCTCCTGAAATCGGTTTCCTGCAATTCTGCCCCGCTTTCAAGTCCTCTTGGCAGCCTTACTTCAGTCTATTTTTGGACGATAGCTGTCATTTATAACTCTGCAGGTTTGTGAATTACAGTGCCCCTGAGCTCCTTTCTTCAACTCGCTTTCTTGTGAGCTGGCCGCAACACCGCAGGATGGCTTCAGGCCCTAATCTGGTTCCGGCACGGCACGCTGAGCCTTTGGTTAATTCCTCTTCCTGGTGGGAAATGAGAGTTAAATTTGCCCATCCAGACACCTCCAGCTAGTCTCTCATTGGTTCTCGCTATTCCTGTTCATCTTCCACAGAAATTGCAAACTGGGCCAAACAGGAGGTTAAAGGGACTGACTCTCCAAGTCGGGAGAGTGTTAGTAAAGCGTCTGGAATGTTGCACCCGAGTACCAGGGTACGAAAACTGAGACATATTTGAACACGTCTCCCGATCACATGGTTGATCATACTCTAGGTTCCACATGCATGTTTTAGCTGAAGGAAGAATACCTTAAACCTGGGTAGTTGAAACCCGTGGAATGGGTACCATGCAATATGACTTCAAAGGGTCTTCATTTGCTCACCGAACCTCTCCAATCCTATCACTGCTGCGTTTATGCCCCTGTACACATGCTTGATTCTCTTTCGGAGACATAGCAATCCATAGGTTTTAAGATACTTACTAGTCAGGTACATTCTTAGGCGTTTAATATGGGGTGTTGAGTCCATTTCGTTGAGCAAGGAGTAGCTCTTGTCTATTCCATATTTGGCTTAAGGAACTTTATCTGTGCTCATTTCAATCTCTGGTTTTATGCAGCACCCCAACTCACCTTTCCCCTTAAGCAAGCATAAGTTGGTTTTCTAAATTTGAGACCCTGTTCTGTTCTGTAATTCAGTTCCTGTGTAGCCAAGTTTCCATTCCGTGTATTACTGATATCTTATGATGTTTCTTTTCCTGTGTGACTTATTTCAGTTAGAATCATCATACCTGAATCCACTCATTGTGCTGCTAAGGGCCTGATGACACAGATTTCATTGCTGAGTGATATTGTTTTGTAAGTAAATAAAACAACTTCTTTACCATTTTTCACTTTCTGCAATGTTGAACTTGTACTGTAAACGAGGTTCTTGTAAACAGAGCCGTTCCAAACTTTGGGGTGGCTGTGTCTTTTTGATTTTAATTTCCCTAAGCTATAGGACCATAAGTGGAAGTGCCCTAGGTTCTGTTGCTTTGTTTTTTAGATGTTTCAGGAAACACCATACACTTCTCCCGAGTGGTTGTTGGCAATTTACATCCCGCCCTTCAGCATAACAAGGCTCCCAGTTCTCCATGGCCTGTCCTGCCTTTCTGGATTTTACCCTTTTTTCAGATGGCCCTTTTGACCGGGGGGAAGTGAGACTTCATTGTAGTGCAGATTTCCTTTGCAAGCTTGCTTGGTTGGCCAAAAAGGGCGTATGCGTTTTTTCCTGAATATATTCAGGAAAAAACGCATACGCCCTTTTTGGCCAAGTGCATCATTGTGGACGTTCTGCCTCTTTTCCTATGCTTTCAATGCAATTCCAGTCTACCTCCTGAAATCGGTTTCCTGCAATTCTGCCCCGCTTTCAAGTCCTCTTGGCAGCCTTACTTCAGTCTATTTTTGGACGATAGCTGTCATTTATAACTCTGCAGGTTTGTGAATTACAGTGCCCCTGAGCTCCTTTCTTCAACTCGCTTTCTTGTGACCTGGCCGCAACACCGCAGGATGGCTTCAGGCCCTAATCTGGATCCGGCACGGCACGCTGAGCCTTTGGTTATTTCCTCTTCCTGGTGGGAAATGAGAGTTAAATTTGCCCGTCCAGACACCTCCAGCTAGTCTCTCATTGGTTCTCGCTATTCCTGTTCATCTTCCACAGAAATTGCAAACTGGGCCAAACAGGAGGTTAAAGGCGCTGACTCTCCAAGTGGGGAGAGTGTTAGTAAAGCGTCTGGAATGTTGCACCTGAGTACCAGGGTACGAAAACTGGGACATATTTGAACACATCTCCCGATCACATGGTTGATCATACTCTAGATTCCACATGCATGTTTTAGCTGAAGGAAGAATACCTAAAACCTGGGTAGTTGAAACCCGTGGAATGGGTACCATGCAATATGACTTCAAAGGGTCTTCATTTGCTCACCGAACCTCTCCAATCCTATCACTGCTGCGTTTATGCCCCTGTACACATGCTTGATTCTCTTTCGGAGACATAGCAATCCATAGGTTTTAAGATACTTACTAGTCAGGTACATTCTTAGGCGTTTAATATGGGGTGTTGAGTCCATTTCGTTGAGCAAGGAGTAGCTCTTGTCTATTCCATATTTGGCTTAAGGAACTTTATCTGTGCTCATTTCAATCTCTGGTTTTATGCAGCACCCCAACTCACCTTTCCCCTTAAGCAAGCATAAGTTGGTTTTCTAAATTTGAGACACTGTTCTGTTCTGTAATTCAGTTCCTGTGTAGCCAAGTTTACATTCCGTGTATTACTGATATCTTATGATGTTTCTTTTTCTGTGTGACTTATTTCAGTTAGAATCATCATACCTGAATCCACTCATTGTGCTGCTAAGGGCCTGATGACACAGATTTCATTGCTGAGTGATATTGTTTTGTAAGTAAATACCACAACTTCTTTACCCATTTTTCACTTTCTGCGATGTTGAACTTGTACTGTAAACGAGGTTCTTGTAAACAGAGCCATTCCAAACTTTGGGGTGGCTGTGTCTTTTTGATTTTAATTTCCCTAAGCTATAGGACCATAAGTGGAAGTGCCCTAGGTTCTGTTGCTTTGTTTTTTAGATGTTTCAGGAAACACCATACACTTCTCCCGAGTGGTTGTTGGCAATTTACATCCCGCCCTTCAGCATAACAAGGCTCCCAGTTCTCCATGGCCTGTCCTGCCTTTCTGGATTTTACCCTTTTTTCAGATGGCCCTTTTGACCGGGGGGAAGTGAGACTTCATTGTAGTGCAGATTTCCTTTGCAAGCTTGCTTGGTTGGCCAAAAAGGGCGTATGCGTTTTTTCCTGAATATATTCAGGAAAAAACGCATACGCCCTTTTTGGCCAAGTGCATCATTGTGGACGTTCTGCCTCTTTTCCTATGCTTTCAATGCAATTCCAGTCTACCTCCTGAAATCGGTTTCCTGCAATTCTGCCCCGCTTTCAAGTCCTCTTGGCAGCCTTACTTCAGTCTATTTTTGGACGATAGCTGTCATTTATAACTCTGCAGGTTTGTGAATTACAGTGCCCCTGAGCTCCTTTCTTCAACTCGCTTTCTTTTGAGCTGGCCGCAACACCGCAGGATGGCTTCAGGCCCTAATCTGGTTCCGGCACGGCACGCTGAGCCTTTGGTTAATTCCTCTTCCTGGTGGGAAATGAGAGTTAAATTTGCCCATCCAGACACCTCCAGCTAGTCTCTCATTGGTTCTCGCTATTCCTGTTCATCTTCCACAGAAATTGCAAACTGGGCCAAACAGGAGGTTAAAGGGACTGACTCTCCAAGTCGGGAGAGTGTTAGTAAAGCGTCTGGAATGTTGCACCCGAGTACCAGGGTACGAAAACTGAGACATATTTGAACACGTCTCCCGATCACATGGTTGATCATACTCTGGGTTCCACATGCATGTTTTAGCTGAAGGAAGAATACCTAAAACCTGGGTAGTTGAAACCCGTGGAATGGGTACCATGCAATATGACTTCAAAGGGTCTTCATTTGCTCACCGAACATCTCCAATCCTATCACTGCTGCGTTTATGCCCCTGTACACATGCTTGATTCTCTTTCGGAGACATAGCAATCCAAAGGTTTTAAGATACTTACTAGTCAGGTACATTCTTAGGCGTTTAATATGGGGTGTTGAGTCCATTTCGTTGAGCAAGGAGTAGCTCTTGTCTATTCCATATTTGGCTTAAGGAACTTTATCTGTGCTCATTTCAATCTCTGGTTTTATGCAGCAACCCAACTCACCTTTACCCTTAAGCAAGCATAAGTTGGTTTTCTAAATTTGAGAACCTGTTCTGTTCTGTAATTCAGTTCCTGTGTAGCCAAGTTTACATTCCGTGTATTAGTGATATCTTATGATGTTTCTTTTTCTGTGTGACTTATTTCAGTTAGAATCATCGTATCTGAATCTACTCATTATGCTGCTACGGGCCTGATGACATAGATTTCATTGCTGAGTGATACTGCATTGTACGTAAGTACCACAAGTTCTTTATGCATTTTTCACTTTCTGTGATATTGAACTTGTACGGTAAACGAGGTTCTTGTAAACAGAGCCGTTCCAAACTTTGGGGTGGCTGTGTCTTTTTGATTTTAATTTCCCTAAGCTATAGGACCATAAGTGGAAGTGCCCAAGGTTCTGTTGCTTTGTTTTTTAGATGTTTCAGGAAACACCATACACTTCTCCCGAGTGTCTGTTGGCAATTTACATCCCGCCCATCAGCATAACAAGGCTCCCAGTTCTCCATGGCCTGTCCTGCCTTTCTGGATTTTACCCTTTTTTCAGATGGCCCTTTTGACCGGGGGGAAGTGAGACTTCATTGTAGTGCAGATTTCCTTTGCAAGCTTGCTGGGTTGGCCAAAAAGTGCGTATGCGTTTTTTCCTGAATATATTCAGGAAAAAACGCATATGCCCTTTTTGGCCAAGTGCATCATTGTGGACGTTCTGCCTCTTTTCCTATGCTTTCAATGCAATTCCAGTCTACCTCCTGAAATCGGTTTCCTGCAATTCTGCCCCGCTTTCAAGTCCTCTTGGCAGCCTTACTTCAGTCTATTTTTGGACGATAGCTGTCATTTATAACTCTGCAGGTTTGTGAATTACAGTGCCCCTGAGCTCCTTTCTTCAACTCGCTTTCTTGTGACCTGGCCGCAACACGGCAGGATGGCTTCAGGCCCTAATCTGGTTCCAGTACGGCACACTGAGCCTTTGGTTATTTCCTCTTCCTGGTGGGAAATGAGAGTTAAATTTGCCCGTCCAGACACCTCCAGCTAGCCTCTCATTGGTTCTCGCTATTCCTGTTCATCTTCCGCAGAAATTGCAAACTGTGCCAAACAGGAGGTTAAAGGCGCTGACTCTCCAAGTGGGGAGAGTGTTAGTAAAGCGTCTGGAATGTTGCACCCGAGTACCAGGGGAGGAAAACTGAGACATATTTGAACACGTCTCCCGATCACATGGTTGATCATACTCTGGGTTCCACATGCATGTTTTAGCTGAAGGAAGAATACCTAAAACCTGGGTAGTTGAAACCCGTGGAATGGGTACCATGCAATATGACTTCAAAGGGTCTTCATTTGCTCACCGAACCTCTCCAATCCTATCACTGCTGCGTTTATGCCCCTGTATACATGCTTGATTCTCTTTCAGAGACATAGCAATCCATAGGTTTTAAGATACTTACTAGTCAGGTACATTCTTAGGCGTTTAATATGCGGTGTTGAGTCCATTTCGTTGAGCAAGGAGTAGCTCTTGTCTATTCCATATTTGGCTTAAGGAACTTTATCTGTGCTCATTTCAATCTCTGGTTTTATGCAGCAACCCAACTCACCTTTCCCCTTAAGCAAGCATAAGTTGGTTTTCTAAATTTGAGACCCTGTTCTGTTTTGGAATTCACTTCCTGTGTAGCCAAGTTTACATTCCGTGTATTAGTGATATTTTATGATGTTTCTATTTCTGTGTGACTTATTTCAGTTAGAATCATCGTACCTGAATCCACTCATTATGCTGCTACGGGCCTGATGACATAGATTTCATTGCTGATTGATACTGCATTGTACGTAAGTACCACAAGTTCTTTATCCATTTTTCACTTTCTGTGATATTGAACTTGCACGGTAAACGAGGTTCTTGTAAACAGAGGCGTCCCAAACTTTGGGGTGGCTGTGTCTTTTTGATTTTAATTTCCCTAAGCTATAGGACCATAAGTGGAAGTGCCCTAGACTCTGTTGTTTTGTTTTTTCGATGTTTCAGGAAACACCATACACTTCTCCCGAGTTTCTGTTGGCAATTTACATCCCGCCCATCAGCATAACAAGGCTCCCAGTTCTCCATGGCCTGTCCTGCCTTTCTGGATTTTACACTTTTTTCAGATGGCCCTTTTGACCGGGGGGAAGTGAGACTTCATTGTAGTGCAGATTTCCTTTGCAAGTTTGCTTGGTTGGCCAAAAAGGGCGTATGCGTTTTTTCGTGAACATATTCAGGAAAAAACGCATACGCCCTTTTTGGCCAAGTGCATCATTGTGGACGTTCTGCCTCTTTTCCTATGCTTTCAATGCAATTCCAGTCTACCTCCTGAAATCGGTTTCCTGCAATTCTGCCCCGCTTTCAAGTCCTCTTGGCAGCCTTACTTCAGTCTATTTTTGGACGATAGCTGTCATTTATAACTCTGCAGGTTTGTGAATTACAGTGCCCCTGAGCTCCTTTCTTCAACTCGCTTTCTTGTGACCTGGCCGCCACACTGCAGGATTGCTTGAGGCCCTAATCTGGTACCGGCACGGCACGCTGAGCCTTTGGTTAATTCCTCTTCCTGGTGGGAAATGAGACTTAAATTTGCCCATCCAGACACCTCCATCTAGTCTCCCATTGGTTCTCCCTATTCCTGTTCATCTTCCGCAGAAATTGCAAACTGGGCCAAACAGGAGGTTAAAGGCGCTGACTCTCCAAGTGGGGAGAGTGTTAATAAAGCATCTGGAATGTTGCACCCGAGTACCAGGGGAGGAAAACTGAGACATATTTGAACACGTCTCCCGTTCACACAGTTGATCATACTCTGGGTTCCACATGCATGTTTTAGCTGAAGGAAGAATACCTGAAACCTGCAGAGTTGAGACCCGTGTAATGGGTACCATGCAATATGACTTCAAAGGGTCTTCATTTGCTCACCGAACCTCTCCAATCCTATCACTCCTGCGTTTATGCCCCTGTACACACGCTTGATTCCCTTTTGGAGACATAGCAATCCATAGGTTTTAAGATACTTACTAGTCAGGTACATTCTTAGGCGTTTAATATGGGGTGTTGAGTCCATTTCGTTGAGCAAGGAGTAGCTCTTGTCTATTCCATATTTGGCTTAAGGAACTTTATCTGTGCTCATTTCAATCTCTGGTTTTATGCAGCACCCCAACTCACCTTTCCCCTTAAGCAAGCATAAGTTGGTTTTCTAAATTTGAGACCCTGTTCTCTTTGGAATTCAGTTCCTGTGTAGCCAAGTTTACATTCCGTGTATTAGTGACATCTTATGATGTTTCTTTTTCTGTGTGACTTATTTCAGTTAGAATCATCGTACCTGAATCCACTCATTATGCTGCTACGGGCCTGATGACATAGATTTCATTGCTGAGTGATACTGCATTGTACGTAAGTACCACAAGTTCTTTATCCATTTTTCACTTTCTGTGATATTGAACTTGTACGGTAAACGAGGTTCTTGTAAACAGAGGCGTCCCAAACTTTGGGGTGGCTGTGTCTTTTTGATTTTAATTTCCCTAAGCTATAGGACCATAAGTGGAAGTGCCCTAGGCTCTGTTGCTTTGTTTTTTAGATGTTTCAGGAAACACCATACACTTCTCCCGAGTGTCTGTGGCAATTTACATCCCGCCCATCAGCATAACAAGGCTCCCAGTTCTCCATGGCCTGTCCTGCCTTTCTGGATTTTACACTTTTTTCAGATGGCCCTTTTGACCGGGGGGAAGTGAGACTTCATTGTAGTGCAGATTTCCTTTGCAAGCTTGCTTGGTTGGCCAAAAAGGGCGTATGCGTTTTTTCCTGAATATATTCAGGAAAAAACGCATACGCCCTTTTTGGCCAAGTGCATCATTGTGGACGTTCTGCCTCTTTTCCTATGCTTTCAATGCAATTCCAGTCTACCTCCTGAAATTGGTTTCCTGCAATGCTGCCCCGCTTTCAAGTCCTCTTGGCAGCCTTACTTCAGTCTATTTTTGGACGATAGCTGTCATTTATAACTCTGCAGGTTTGTGAATTACAGTGCCCCTGAGCTCCTTTCCTCAACTCGCTTTCTTGTGACCTGGCCGCAACACCGCAGGATGGCTTCAGGCCCTAATCTGGATCCGGCACGGCACGCTGAGCCTTTGGTTATTTCCTCTTCCTGGTGGGAAATGAGAGTTAAATTTGCCCGTCCAGACACCTCCAGCTAGTCTCTCATTGGTTCTCGCTATTCCTGTTCATCTTCCGCAGAAATTGCAAACTGGGCCAAACAGGAGGTTAAAGGCACTGACTCTCCAAGTGGGGAGAGTGTTAGTAAAGCGTCTGGAATGTTGCACCCGAGTACCAGGGTACGAAAACTGAGACATATTTGAACACGTCTTCCGATCACATGGTTGATCATACTCTGGGTTCCACATGCATGTTTTAGCTGAAGGAAGAATACCTAAAACCTGGGTAGTTGAAACCCGTGGAATGGGTACCATGCAATATGACTTCAAAGGGTCTTCATTTGCTCACCGAACCTCTCCAATCCTATCACTGCTGCGTTTTTGCCCCTGTACACATGCTTGATTCTCTTTCGGAGACATAGCAATCTATAGGTTTTAAGATACTTACTAGTCAGGTACATTCTTAGGCGTTTAATATGCGGTGTTGAGTCCATTTCGTTGAGCAAGGAGTAGCTCTTGTCTATTCCATATTTGGCTTAAGGAACTTTATCTGTGCTCATTTCAATCTCTGGTTTTATGCAGCACCACAACTCACCTTTCCCCTTAAGCAAGCATAAGTTGGTTTTCTAAATTTGAGATCCCGTTCTGTTCTGTAATTCAGTTCCTGTGTAGCCAAGTTTACATTCCATATATTACTGATATCTTATGATGTTTCTTTTTCTGTGTGACTTATTTCAGTTAGAATCATCATACCTGAATCCACTCATTGTGCTGCTACGGGCCTGATGACACAGATTTCATTGCTGAGTGATATTGCTTTGTGAGTAAATACCACAACTTCTTTATCCATTCTTCACTTTCTGCGATGTTGAAATTGTACTGTAAACGAGGTTCTTGTAAACAGAGGCGTCCCAAACTTTGGGGTGGCTGTGTCTTTTTGATTTTAATTTCCCTAAGCTATAGGACCATAAGTGGAAGTGCCCTAGGCTCTGTTGCTTTGTTTTTTAGATGTTTCAGGAAACACCATACACTTCTCCCGAGTGGTTGTTGGCAATTTACATCCCGCCCATCAGCATAACAAGGCTCCCAGTTCTCCATGGCCTGTCCTGACTTTCTGGATTTTACACTTTTTTCAGATGGCCCTTTTGACCGGGGGGAAGTGAGACTTCATTGTAGTGCAGATTTCCTTTGCAAGCTTGCTTGGTTGGCCAAAAAGGGCGTATGCGTTTTTTCCTGAATATATTCAGGAAAAAACGCATACGTCCTTTTTGGCCAAGTGCATCATTGTGGACGTTCTGCCTCTTTTCCTATGCTTTCAATGCAATTCCATTCTACCTCCTGAAATCGGTTTCCTGCAATTCTGCCCCGCTTTCAAGTCCTCTTGGCAGCCTTACTTCAGTCTATTTTTGGACGATAGCTGTCATTTATAACTCTGCAGGTTTGTGAATTACAGTGCCCCTGAGCTCCTTTATTCAACTCGCTTTCTTTTGAGCTGGCCGCAACACCGCAGGATGGCTTCAGGCCCTAAATTGGTTCCGGTACCGCATGCTGAGCCTTTGGTTATTTCCTCTTCCTGGTGGGAAATGAGAGTTAAATTTGCCCGTCCAGACACCTCCAGCTAGCCTCTCATTGGTTCTCGCTATTCCTGTTCAACTTCCGCAGAAATTGCAAACTGTGCCAAACAGGAGGTTAAAGGGACTGACTCTCCAAGTGGGGAGAGTGTTAGTAAAGCGTCTGGAATGTTGCACCCGAGTACCAGGGGAGGAAAACTGAGACATATTTGAACACGTCTCCCGATCACATGGTTGATCATACTCTGGGTTCCACATGCATGTTTTAGCTGAAGGAAGAATACCTAAAACCTGGGTAGTTGAAACCCGTGGAATGGGTACCATGCAATATGACTTCAAAGGGTCTTCATTTGCTCACCGAACCTCTCCAATCCTATCACTGCTGCGTTTTTGCCCCTGTACACATGCTTGATTCTCTTTCGGAGACATAGCAATCTATAGGTTTTAAGATACTTACTAGTCAGGTACATTCTTAGGCGTTTAATATGCGGTGTTGAGTCCATTTCGTTGAGCAAGGAGTAGCTCTTGTCTATTCCATATTTGGCTTAAGGAACTTTATCTGTGCTCATTTCAATCTCTGGTTTTATGCAGCACCACAACTCACCTTTCCCCTTAAGCAAGCATAAGTTGGTTTTCTAAATTTGAGATCCTGTTCTGTTCTGTAATTCAGTTCCTGTGTAGCCAAGTTTACATTCCATATATTACTGATATCTTATGATGTTTCTTTTTCTGTGTGACTTATTTCAGTTAGAATCATCATACCGGAATCCACTCATTGTGCTGCTAAGGGCCTGATGACATAGATTTCATTGCTGAGTGATATTGCTTTGTAAGTAAATACCACAACTTCTTTATCCATTTTTCACTTTCTGCGATGTTGAAATTGTACTGTAAACGAGGTTCTTGTAAACAGAGGCGTCCCAAACT
The DNA here is from genome assembly GCF_949987515.2 of Delphinus delphis. NCBI lineage: Eukaryota > Metazoa > Chordata > Mammalia > Artiodactyla > Delphinidae > Delphinus > Delphinus delphis. The sequence goes on along the minus strand of NW_027192918.1, from coordinate 91,957 downwards.
TTGGGGTGGCTGTATCTTTTTGATTTTAATTTCCCTAAGCTATAGGACCATAAGTGGCAGTGCCCTAGGCTCTGTTGCTTTGTTTTTTAGATGTTTCAGGAAACACCATACACTTCTCCCGAGTGTCTGTTGGCAATTTACATCCCGCCCATCAGCATAACAAGGCTCCCAGTTCTCCATGGCCTGTCCTGCCTTTCTGGATTTTACACATTTTTCAGATGGCCCTTTTGACCGGGGGGAAGTGAGACTTCATTGTAGTGCAGATTTCCTTTGCAAGCTTGCTTGGTTGGCCAAAAAGGGCGTATGCGTTTTTTCCTGAATATATTCAGGATAAAACGCATACGCCCTTTTTGGCCAAGTGCATCATTGTGGACGTTCTGCCTCTTTTCCTATGCTTTCAATACAATTCCAGTCTACCTCCTGAAATCGGTTTCCTGCAATTCTGCCCCGCTTTCAAGTCCTCTTGGCAGCCTTACTTCAGTCTATTTTTGGACGATAGCTGTCATTTATAACTCTGCAGGTTTGTGAATTACAGTGCCCCTGAGCTCCTTTCTTCAACTCGCTTTCTTGTGACCTGGCCGCAACACCGCAGGATGGCTTCAGGCCCTAATCTGGTTCTGGCACGGCACGCTGAGCCTTTGGTTAATTCCTCTTCCTGGTGGGAAATGAGAGTTAAATTTGCCCATCCAGACACCTCCAGCTAGCCTCTCATTGGTTCTCATTATTCCTGTTCATCTTCCACAGAAATTGCAAACTGGGCCAAACAGGAGGTTAAAGGGACTGACTCTCCAAGTGGGGAGAGTGTTAGTAATGCGTCTGGAATGTTTCACCCGAGTACCACGGTAAGAAAACTGAGACATATTTGAACACGTCTCCCGATCACATGGTTGATCATACTCTAGGTTCCACATGCATGTTTTAGCTTAAGGAAGAATACCTTAAACCTGGGTAGTTGAAACCCGTGGAATGGGTACCATGCAATATGACTTCAAAGGGTCTTCATTTGCTCACCGAACCTCTCCAATCCTATCACTGCTGCGTTTATGGCCCTGTACACATGCTTGATTCTCTTTCGGAGACATAGCAATCCATAGGTTTTAAGATACTTTCTAGTCAGGTACATTCTTAGGTGTTTAATATGCGGTGTTGAGTCCATTTCGTTGAGCAAGGAGTAGCTCTTGTCTATTCCATATTTGGCGTAAGGAACTTTATCTGTGCTCATTTCAATCTCTGGTTTTATGCAGCACCCCAACTCACCTTTCCCCTTAAGCAAGCATAAGTTGGTTTTCTAAATTTGAGACCCTGTTCTGTTCTGTAATTCAGTTCCTGTGTAGCCAAGTTTACATTCCGTGTATTACTGATATCTTATGATGTTTCTTTTTCTGTGTGACTTATTTCAGTTAGAATCATCATACCTGAATCCACTCATTGTGCTGCTAAGGGCCTGATGACATAGATTTCATTGCTGAGTGATATTGCTTTGTAACTAAATACCACAACTTCTTTATCCATTGTTCACTTTCTGCGATGTTGAACTTGTACTGTAAACGAGGTTCTTGTAAACAGAGCCGTTCCAAACTTTGGGGTGGCTGTGTCTTTTTGATTTTAATTTCCCTAAGCTATAGGACCATAAGTGGAAGTGCCCTAGGTTCTGTTGCTTTGTTTTTTAGATGTTTCAGGAAACACCATACACTTCTCCCAAGTGTCTGTTGGCAATTTACATCCCGCCCATCAGCATAACAAGGCTCCCAGTTCTCCATGGCCTGTCCTGCCTTTCTGGATTTTACACTTTTTTCAGATGGCCCTTTTGACCGGGGGGAAGTGAGACTTCATTGTAGTGCAGATTTCCTTCGCAAGCTTGCTTGGTTGGCCAAAAAGGGCGTATGCGTTTTTTCCTGAATATATTCAGGAAAAAACGCATACGCCCTTTTTGGCCAAGTGCATCATTGTGGACGTTCTGCCTCTTTTCCTATGCTTTCAATGCAATTCCAGTCTACCTCCTGAAATCGGTTTCCTGCAATTCTGCCCCGCTTTCAAGTCCTCTTGGCAGCCTTACTTCAGTCTATTTTTGGACGATAGCTGTCATTTATAACTCTGCAGGTTTGTGAATTACAGTGCCCCTGAGCTCCTTTCTTCAACTCGCTTTCTTGTGACCTGGCCGCAACACCGCAGGATGGCTTCAGGCCCTAATCTGGTTCTGACATGGCACGCTGAGCCTTTGGTTAATTCCTCTTCCTGGTAGGAAATGAGAGTTAAATTTGCCCGTCCAGACACCTCCAGCTAGTCTCCATTGGTTCTCGCTATTCCTGTTCATCTTCCGCAGAAATTGCAAACTGGGCCAAAGAGGAGGTTAAAGTCGCTGACTCTCCAAGTGGGGAGAGTGTTAGTAAAGCGTCTGGAATGTTGCACCCGAGTACCAGGGGAGGAAAACTGAGACATATTTGAACACGTCTCCCGTTCACATGGTTGATCATACTTGGGTTCCACATGCATGTTTTAGCTGAATGAAGAATACCTTAAACCTGGAGCGTTGAGACCCGTGTAATGGGTACCATGCAATATGACTTCAAAGGGTCTTCATTTGCTCACCGAACCTATCCAATCCTATCACTGCTACGTTTATGCCCCTGTACACATGCTTGATTCTCTTTTGGAGACATAGCAATCCATAGGTTTTAAGATACTTACTAGTCAGGTACATTCTTAGGCGTTTAATATGGGGTGTTGAGTCCATTTCGTTGAGCAAGGAGTAGCTCTTGTCTATTCCATATTTGGCTTAAGGAACTTTATCTGTGCTCATTTCAATCTCTGGTTTTATGCAGCACCCCAACTCACCTTTACCCTTAAGCAAGAATAAGATTGTTTTCTAAATTTGAGACCCTGTTCTGTTCTGTAATTCAGTTCCTGTGTAGCCAAGTTTACATTCCGTGTATTACTGATATCTTATGATGTTTCTTTTTCTGTGTGACTTATTTCAGTTAGAATCATCATACCTGAATCCACTCATTGTGCTGCTAAGGGCCTGATGACACAGATTTCATTGCTGAGTGATATTGCTTTGTAAGTAAATACCACAACTTCTTTATCCATTTTTCACTTTCTGCGATGTTGAGCTTGTACTGTAAACGAGGTTCTTGTCAACAGAGCCATTCCAAACTTTGGGGTGGCTGTGTCTTTTTGATTTTAATTTCCCTAAGCTATAGGACCATAAGTGGAAGTGCCCTAGGTTCTGTTGCTTTGTTTTTTAGATGTTTCAGGAAACACCATACACTTCTCCCGAGTCTCTGTTGGCAATTTACATCCCGCCCATCAGCATAACAAGGCTCCCAGTTCTCCATGGCCTGTCCTGCCTTTCTGGATTTTACCCTTTTTTCAGATGGCCCTTTTGACCGGGGGGAAGTGAGACTTCATTGTAGTGCAGATTTCCTTTGCAAGCTTGCTTGGTTGGCCAAAAAGGGCGTATGCGTTTTTTCCTGAATATATTCAGGAAAAAACGCATACGCCCTTTTTGGCCAAGTGCATCATTGTGGACGTTCTGCCTCTTTTCCTATGCTTTCAATGCAATTCCAGTCTACCTCCTGAAATCGGTTTCCTGCAATTCTGCCCCGCTTTCAAGTCCTCTTGGCAGCCTTACTTCAGTGTATTTTTGGACGATAGCTGTCATTTATAACTCTGCAGGTTTGTGAATTACAGTGCCCCTGAGCTCCTTTCTTCAACTCGCTTTCTTGTGACCTGGCCGCAACACCGCAGGATGGCTTCAGGCCCTAATCTGGTTCCGGCCCGGCATGCTGAGCCTTTGGTTAATTCCTCTTCCTGGTGGGAAATGAGAGTTAAATTTGCCCGTCCAGACACCTCCAGCTAGTCTCTCATTGGTTCTCGCTATTCCTGTTCATCTTCCGCAGAAATTGCAAACTGGGCCAAACAGGAGGTTAAAGGCGCTGACTCTCCAAATGGGGAGAGTGTTAGTAAAGCGTCTGGAATGTTGCACCCGAGTACCAGGGGAGGAAAACTGAGACATATTTGAACACGTCTCCCGTTCACATGGTTGATCATACTTTGGTTTCACATGCATGTTTTAGCTGAAGGAAGAATACCTTAAACCTGGAGAGTTGAGACCCGTGTAATGGGTACCATGCAATATGACTTCAAAGGGTCTTCATTTGCTCACCGAAGCTCTCCAATCCTATCACTGCTACGTTTATGCCCCTGTACACATGTTTGATTCTCTTTTTTAGACATAGCAATCCATAGGTTTTACGATACTTACTAGTCAGGTACATTCTTAGGCGTTTAATATGCGGTGTTGGGTCCATTTCGTTGAGCAAGGAGTAGCTCTTGTCTATTCCATATTTGACTTAAGGAACTTTATCTGTGCTATTTCAATCTCTGGTTTTATGCAGCACCCCAACTCACCTTTCCCCTTAAGCAAGCATAAGTTGGTTTTCTAAATTTGAGACCCTGTTCTGTTCTGTAATTCAGTTCCTGTGTAGCCAAGTTTACATTCCGTGTATTACTGATATCTTATGATGTTTCTTTTTCTGTGTGACTTATTTCAGTTAGAATCATCATACCTGAATCCACTCATTGTGCTGCTAAGGGCCTGATGACACAGATTTCATTGCTGAGTGATATTGCTTTGTAAGTAAATACCACAACTTCTTTATCCATTTTTCACTTTCTGCGATGTTGAACTTGTGCTGTAAACGAGGTTCTTGTAAACAGTGGCGTCCCAAACTTTGGGGTGGCTGTGTCTTTTTGATTTTAATTTCCCTAAGCTATAGGACTATAAGTGGAAGTGCCCTAGGCTCTGTTGCTTTGTTTTTTAGATGTTTCAGGAAACACCATACACTTCTCCCGAGTGTCTGTTGGCAATTTACATCCCGCCCATCAGCATAACAAGGCTCCCAGTTCTCAATGGCCTGTTGCCTTTCTGGATTTTACACTTTTTTCAGATGGCCCTTTTGACCGGGGGGAAGTGAGACTTCATTGTAGTGCAGATTTCCTTTGCAAGCTTGCTTGGTTGGCCAAAAAGGGCGTATGCGTTTTTTCCTGAATATATTCAGGAAAAAACGCATACGCCCTTTTTGGCCAAGTGCATCATTGTGGACGTTCTGCCTCTTTTCCTATGCTTTCAATGCAATTCCAGTCTACCACCTGAAATTGGTTTCCTGCAATTCTGCCCCGCTTTCCAGTCCTCTTGGCAACCTTACTTCAGTCTATTTTTGGACGATAGCTGTCATTTATAACTCTGCAGGTTTGTGAATTACAGTGCCCCTGAGCTCCTTTCTTCAACTCGCTTTCTTTTGTGCTGGCCGCAACACCGCAGGATGGCTTCAGGCCCTAATCTGGTTCCGGCACGGCACACTGAGCCTTTGGTTAATTCCTGTTCCTGGTGGGAAATGAGAGTTAAATTTGCCCGTCCAGACACCTCCAGCTAGCCTCTCATTGGTTCTCGCTATTCCTGTTCATCTTCCGCAGAAATTGCAAACTGGGCCAAACAGGAGATTAAAGGGACTGACTCTCTAAGTCGGGAGAGTGTTAGTAAAGCGTCTGGAATCTTGCACCCGAGTACCAGGGTACGAAAACTGAGACATATTTGAACACGTCTCCCGATCACATGGTTGATCATACTCTACGTTCCACATGCATGTTTTAGCTGAAGGAAGAATACCTTAAAACCGGGTAGTTGAAACCCGTGTAATGGGTACCATGCAATATGACTTCAAAGGGTCTTCATTTGCTCACCGAACCTCTCCAATCCTATCACTGCTGCGTTTATGCCCCTGTACACATGCTTGGTTCTCTTTTGGAGACATAGCAATCCATAGGTTTTAAGATACTTACTAGTAAGGTACATTCTTAGGCGTTTAATATGGGGTGTTCAGTCCATTTCGTTGAGCAAGGAGTAGCTCTTGTCTATTCCATATTTGGCTTAAGGAACTTTATCTGTGCTCATTTCAATCTCCGTTATTATGCAGCACCCCAACTCACCTTTCCCCTTAAGCAAGCATAAGTTGGTTTTCTAAATTTGAGACCCTGTTCTGTTCTGTAATTCATTTCCTGTGTAGCCAAGTTTCCATTCCGTGTATTAGTGATATCTTATGATATTTCTTTTTCTGTGTGACTTATTTCAGTTAGAATCATTGTACCTGAATCCACTCATTATGCTGCTACGGGCCTGATGACATAGATTTCATTGCTGAGTGATACTGCATTGTACGTAAGTACCACAAGTTCTTTATCCATTTTTCACTTTCTGTGATATTGAACTTGTACGGTAAACGAGGTTCTTGTAAACGGAGGCGTCCCAAATTTTGGGGTGGCTGTGTCTTTTTGATTTTAATTTCCCTAAGCTATAGGACCATAAGTGGAAGTGCCCTAGGCTCTGTTGCTTTGTTTTTTAGATGTTTCAGGAAACACCATACACTTCTCCCGAGTGGTTGTTGGCAATTTACATCCCGCCCATCAGCATAACAAGGCTCCCAGTTCTCCATGGCCTGTCCTGCCTTTCTGGATTTTACACTTTTTTCAGATGGCCCTTTTGACCAGGGTGAAGTGAGACTTCATTGTAGTGCAGATTTCCTTTGCAAGCTTGCTTGGTTGGCCAAAAAGGGCGTATGCGTTTTTTCCTGAATATATTCAGGAAAAAACGCATACGCCCTTTTTGGCCAAGTGCATCATTGTGGACGTTCTGCCTCTTTTCCTATGCTTTCAATGCAATTCCAGTCTACCTCCTGAAATCGGTTTCCTGCAATTCTGCCCCGCTTTCAAGTCCTCTTGGCAGCCTCACTTCAGTCTATTTTTGGACGATAGCTGTCATTTATAACTCTGCAGGTTTGTGAATTACAGTGCCCCTGAGCTCCTTTCTTCAACTCGCTTTCTTGTGACCTGGCCGCAACACCGCAGGATGGCTTCAGGCCCTAATCTGGTTCTGGCACGGCACGCTGAGCCTTTGGTTATTTCCTCCTCCTGGTGGGAAATGAGAGTTAAATTTGCCCGTCCAGACACCTCCAGCTAGCCTCTCATTGGTTCTCGCTATTCCTGTTCATCTTCCGCAGAAACTGCAAACTGTGCCAAACAGGAGGTTAAAGGCGCTGACTCTCCAAGTGGGGAGAGTGTTAGTAAAGCGTCTGGAATGTTGCACCCGAGTACCAGGGGAGGCAAACTGAGACATATTTGAACACGTCTCCCGATCACATGGTTGATCATACTCTGGGTTCCACATGCATGTTTTAGCTGAAGGAAGAATACCGAAAACCTGGGTAGTTGAAACCCGTGGAATGGGTACCATGCAATATGACTTCAAAGGGTCTTCATTTGCTCACCGAACCTCTCCAATCCTATCACTGCTGCGTTTATGCCCCTGTAAACATGCTTGATTCTCTTTCGGAGACATAGCAATCCATAGGTTTTAAGATACTTACTAGTCAGGTACGTTCTTAGGCGTTTAATATGCGGTGTTGAGTCCATTTCGTTGAGCAAGGAGTAGCTCTTGTCTATTCCATATTTGGCTTAAGGAACTTTATCTGTGCTCATTTCAATCTCTGGTTTTATGCAGCACCCCCACTCACCTTTACCCTTAAGCAAGAATAAGTTGGTTTTCTAAATTTGAGACCCTGTTCTGTTCTGTAATTCAGTTCCTGTGTAGCCAAGTTTACATTCCGTGTATTACTGATATCTTATGATGTTTCTTTTTCTGTGTGACTTACTTCAGTTAGAATCATCATACCTGAATCCACTCATTGTGCTGCTAAGGGCCTGATGACACAGATTTCATTGCTGAGTGATATTGCTTTGTAAGTAAATACCACAACTTCTTTATCCATTTTTCACTTTCTGCGATGTTGAACTTGTACTGTAAACGAGGTTCTTGTAAACAGAGCCGTTCCAAACTTTGGGGTGGCTGTGTCTTTTTGATTTTAATTTCCCTAAGCTATAGGACCATAAGTGGAAGTGCCCTAGGCTCTGTTGCTTTGTTTTTTAGATGTTTCAGGAAACACCATACACTTCTCCCAAGTTTCTGTTGGCAATTTACATCCCGCCCATCAGCATAACAAGGCTCCCAGTTCTCCATGGCCTGTTGCCTTTCTGGATTTTACACTTTTTTCAGATGGCCCTTTTGACCGGGGGGAAGTGAGACTTCATTGTAGTGCAGATTTCCTTTGCAAGCTTGCTTGGTTGGCCAAAAAGGGCGTATGCGTTTTTTCCTGAATATATTCAGGAAAAAACGCATACGCCCTTTTTGGCCAAGTGCATCATTGTGGACGTTCTGCCTCTTTTCCTATGCTTTCAATGCAATTCCAGTCTACCTCCTGAAATCGGTTTCCTGCAATTCTGCCCCGCTTTCAAGTCCTCTTGGCAGCCTTACTTCAGTCTATTTTTGGACGATAGCTGTCATTTATAACTCTGCAGGTTTGTGAATTACAGTGCCCCTGAGTTCCTTTCTTCAACTCGCTTTCTTGTGACCTGGCCGCAACACCGCAGGATGGCTTCAGGCCCTAATCTGGTTCCAGCCCGGCATGCTGAGCCTTTGGTTAATTCCTCTTCCTGGTGGGAAATGAGAGTTAAATTTGCCCGTCCAGACACCTCCAGCTAGCCTCTCATTGGTTCTCGCTATTCCTGTTCATCTTCCGCAGAAATTGCAAACTGGGCCAAACAGGAGGTTAAAGGGACTGACTCTCCAAGTGGGGAGAGTGTTAGTAAAGCGTCTGGAATGTTGCACCCGAGTACCAGGGGAGGAAAACTGAGACATATTTGAACACGTCTCCTGATCACATGGTTGATCATACTCTAGGTTCCACATGCATGTTTTAGCTGAAGGAAGAATACCTTAAACTTGGGTAGTTGAAACCCGTGGAATGGGTACCATGCAATATGACTTCAAAGGGTCTTCATTTGCTCACCGAACCTCTCCAATCCTATCACTGCTGCGTTTATGCCCCTGTACACATGCTTGATTCTCTTTCGGAGACATAGCAATCCATAGGTTTTAAGATACTTACTAGTCAGGTACATTCTTAGGTGTTTAATATGCGGTGTTGAGTCCATTTCATTGAGCAAGGAGTAGCTCTTGTCTATTCCATATTTGACTTAAGGAACTTTATCTGTGCTCATTTCAATCTCTGGTTTTATGCAGCACCCCAACTCACCTTTCCCCTTAAGCAAGCATAAGTTGGTTTTCTAAATTTGAGACCCTGTTCTGTTTTGGAATGCAGTTCCTGTGTAGCCAAGTTTACATTCCGTGTATTAGTGATATCTAATGATGTTTCTTTTTCTGTGTGACTTATTTCAGTTAGAATCATCGTACCTGAATCCACTCATTATGCTGCTACGGGCCTGATGACATAGATTTCATTGCTGAGTGATACTGCATTGTACGTAAGTACCACAAGTTCTTTATCCATTTTTCACTTTCTGTGATATTGAACTTGTACGGTAAACGAGGTTCTTGTAAACGGAGGCGTCCCAAACTTTGGGGTGGCTGTGTCTTTTTGATTTTAATTTCCCTAAGCTATAGGACCATAAGTGGAAGTGCCCTAGGCTCTGTTGCTTTGTTTTTTAGATGTTTCAGGAAACACCATACACTTCTCCCGAGTGGTTGTTGGCAATTTACATCCCGCCCATCAGCATAACAAGGCTCCCAGTTCTCCATGGCCTGTCCTGCCTTTCTGGATTTTACACTTTTTTCAGATGGCCCTTTTGACCGGGGGGAAGTGAGACTTCATTGTAGTGCAGATTTCCTTTGCAAGCTTGCTTGGTTGGCCAAAAAGGGCGTATGCGTTTTTTCCTGAATATATTCAGGAAAAAACGCATACGCCCTTTTTGGCCAAGTGCATCATTGTGGACGTTCTGCCTCTTTTCCTATGCTTTCAATGCAATTCCAGTCTACCTCCTGAAATCGGTTTCCTGCAATTCTGCCCCGCTTTCAAGTCCTCTTGGCAGCCTTACTTCAGTCTATTTTTGGACGATAGCTGTCATTTATAACTCTGCAGGTTTGTGAATTACAGTGCCCCTGGGCTCCTTTCTTCTACTTGCTTTCTATTGAGCTGGCCGCAACACCGCAGGATGGCTTCTGGCCCTAATCTGGTTCCGGTACGGCACGCTGAGCCTTTGGTTATTTCCTCTTCCTGGTGGGAAATGAGAGTTAAATTTGCCCGTCCAGACACCTCCAGCTAGCCTCTCATTGGTTCTCGCTATTCCTGTTCATCTTCCGCAGAAATTGCAAACTGGGCCAAACAGGAGGTTAAAGGGACTGACTCTCCAAGTGGGGAGAGTGTTAGTAAAGCGTCTGGAATGTTGCACCCGAGTACCAGGGGAGGAAACCTGAGACATATTTGAACACGTCTCCCGTTCACATGGTTGATCATACTCTGGGTTCCATATGCATGTTTTAGCTGAAGGAAGAATACCTTAAACCTGGAGAGTTGAGACCCGTGTAATGGGTACCATGCAATATGACTTCAAAGGGTCTTCATTTGCTCACCGAACCTCTCCAATCCTATCACTGCTGCGTTTATGCCCCTCTACACATGCTTGATTCTCTTTTGGAGACATAGCAATCCATAGGTTTTAAGATACTTACTAGTCAGGTACATTCTTAGGGGTTTAATATGGGGTTTTGAGTCCATTTCGTTGAGCAAGGAGTAGCTCTTGTCTATTCCATATTTGGCTTAAGGAACTTTATCTGTGCTCATTTCAATCTCTGGTTTTATGCAGCACCCAAACTCACCTTTCCCCTTAAGCAAGCATAAGTTGGTTTTCTAAATTTGAGACCCTGTTCTGTTCTGGAATGCAGTTCCTGTGTAGCCAAGTTTACATTCCGTGTATTAGTGATATCTTATGATGTTTCTTTTTCTGTGTGACTTATTTCAGTTAGAATCATCGTACCTGAATCCACTCATTATGCTGCTACGGGCCTGATGACATAGATTTCATTGCTGAGTGATACTGCATTGTACGTAAGTACCACAAGTTCTTTATCCATTTTTCACTTTCTGCGATGTTGAACTTGTACTGTAAACGAGGTTCTTGTAAACAGAGGCGTCCCAAACTTTGGGGTGGCTGTGTCTTTTTGATTTTAATTTCCCTAAGCTATAGGACCATAAGTGGCAGTAACCTAGGCTCTGTTGCTTTGTTTTTTATTTGTTTCAGGAAACACCATACACTTCTCCCGAGTGTCTGTTGGCAATTTACATCCCGCCCATCAGCATAACAAGGCTCCCAGTTCTCCATGGCCTGTCCTGCCTTTCTGGATTTTACACTTTTTTCAGATGGCCCTTTTGACCGGGGGGAAGTGAGACTTCATTGTAGTGCAGATTTCCTTTGCAAGCTTGCTTGGTTGGCCAAAAAGGGCGTATGCGTTTTTTCCTGAATATATTCAGGAAAAAACGCATACGCCCTTTTTGGCCAAGTGCATCATTGTGGACGTTCTGCCTCTTTTCCTATGCTTTCAATGCAATTCCAGTCTACCTCCTGAAATCGGTTTCCTGCAATTCTGCCCCGCTTTCAAGTCCTCTTGGCAGCCTTACTTCAGTCTATTTTTGGACGATAGCTGTCATTTATAACTCTGCAGGTTTGTGAATTACAGTGCCCCTGAGCTCCTTTCTTCAACTCGCTTTCTTTTGAGCTGGCCGCAACACCGCAGTATGGCTTCAGGCCCTAATCTGGTTCCAGTACGGCACGCTGAGCCTTTGGTTATTTCCTCTTCCTGGTGGGAAATGAGAGTTAAATTTGCCCGTCCAGACACCTCCAGCTAGTCTCTCATTGGTTCTCGCTATTCCTGTTCATCTTCCGCATAAATTGCAAACTGGGCCAAACAGGAGGTTAAAGGCGCTGACTCTCCAAGTGGGGAGAGTGTTAGTAAAGCGTCTGGAATGTTGCACCCGAGTACCAGGGGAGGAAAACTGAGACATATTTGAACACGTCTCCCGTTCACATGGTTGATCATACTTGGGTTCCACATGCATGTTTTAGCTGAAGGAAGAATACCTTAAACCTGGAGAGTTGAGACCCGTGGAATGGGTACCATGCAATATGACTTCAAAGGGTCTTCATTTGCTCACCGAACCTCTCCAATCCTATCACTGCTGCGTTTATGCCCCTGTACACACGCTTGATTCTCTTTTGGAGACATAGCAATCCATAGGTTTTAAGATACTAACTAGTCAGGTACATTCTTAGGCGTTTAATATGGGGTGTTGAGTCCATTTCGTTGAGCAAGGAGTAGCTCTTGTCTATTCCATATTTGGCTTAAGGAACTTTATCTGTGCTCATTTCAATCTCTGGTTTTATGCAGCACCCCAACTCACCTTTACCCTTAAGCAAGCATAAGTTGGTTTTCTAAATTTGAGTCCCTGTTCTGTTCTGTAATTCAGTTCCTGTGTAGCCAAGTTTACATTCCGTGTATTACTGATATCTTATGATGTTTCTTTTTCTGTGTGACTTACATCAGTTAGAATCATCATACCTGAATCCACTCATTGTGCTGCTAAGGGCCTGATGACACAGATTTCATTGCTGAGTGATATTGCTTTGTAAGTAAATACCACAACTTCTTTATCCATTTTTCACTTTCTGCGATGTTGAACTTGTACTGTAAACGAGGTTCTTGTAAACAGAGCCGTTCCAAACTTTGGGGTGGCTGTGTCTTTTTGATTTTAATTTCCCTAAGCTATAGGACCATAAGTGGAAGTGCCCTAGGTTCTGTTGCTTTGTTTTTTAGATGTTTCAGGAAACACCATACACTTCTCCCGAGTGGTTGTTGGCAATTTACATCCCGCCCATCAGCATAACAAGGCTCCCAGTTCTCCATGGCCTGTCCTGCCTTTCTGGATTTTACACTTTTTTCAGATGGCCCTTTTGCCCGGGGGGAAGTGAGACTTCATTGTAGTGCAGATTTCCTTTGCAAGCTTGCTTGGTTGGCCAAAAAGGGCGTATGCGTTTTTTCCTGAATATATTCAGGAAAAAACGCATACGCCCTTTTTGGCCAAGTGCATCATTGTGGACGTTCTGCCTCTTTTCCTATGCTTTCAATGCAATTCCAGTCTACCTCCTGAAATCGGTTTCCTGCAATTCTGCCCCGCTTTCAAGTCCTCTTGGCAGCCTTACTTCAGTCTATTTTTGGACGATAGCTGTCATTTATAAGTCTGCAGGTTTGTGAATTACAGTGCCCCTGAGCTCCTTTCTTCAACTCGCTTTCTTGTGACCTGGCTGCAACACCGCAGGATGTCTTCAGGGCCTAATCTGGTTCCGGTACGGCACGCTGAGCCTTTGGTTATTTCCTCTTCCTGGTGGGAAATGAGAGTTAAATTTGCCCGTCCAGACACCTCCAGCTAGTCTCTCATTGGTTCTCGCTATTCCTGTTCATCTTCCGCAGAAATTGCAAACTGGGCCAAACAGGAGGTTAAAGGCGCTGACTCTCCAAGTGGGGAGAGTGTTAGTAAACCGTCTGGAATGTTGCACCCGAGTACCAGGGGAGGAAAACTGAGACATATTTGAACACGTCTCCCATTCACATGGTTGATCATACTTGGGTTCCACATGCATGTTTTAGCTGAAGGAAGAATACCTTAAACCTGGAGAGTTGAGACCCGTGGAATGGGTACCATGCAATATGACTTCAAAGGGTCTTCATTTGCTCACCGAACCTCTCCAATCCTATCACTGCTGCGTTTATGCCCCTGTACACACGCTTGATTCTCTTTTGGAGACATAGCAATCCATAGGTTTTAAGATACTTACTAGTCAGGTACATTCTTAGGGGTTTAATATGGGGTTTTGAGTCCATTTCGTTGAGCAAGGAGTAGCTCTTGTCTATTCCATATTTGGCTTAAGGAACCTTATCTGTGCTCATTTCAATCTCTGGTTTTATGCAGCACCCCAACTCACCTTTCCCCTTAAGCAAGCATAAGTTGGTTTTCTAAATTTGAGACCCTGTTCTGTTCTGGAATGCAGTTCCTGTGTAGCCAAGTTTACATTCCGTGTATTAGTGATATCTTATGATGTTTCTTTTTCTGTGTGACTTATTTCAGTTAGAATCATCGTACCTGAATCCACTCATTATGCTGCTACGGGCCTGATGACATAGATTTCATTGCTGAGTGATACTGCATTGTACGTAAGTACCACAAGTCCTTTATCCATTTTTCACTTTCTGCGATGTTGAACTTTTACTGTAAACGAGGTTCTTGTAAACAGAGGCGTCCCAAACTTTGGGGTGGCTGTGTCTTTTTGATTTTAATTTCCCTAAGCTATAGGACCATAAGTGGCAGTGACCTAGGCTCTGTTGCTTTGTTTTTTATTTGTTTCAGGAAACACCATACACTTCTCCCGAGTGTCTGTTGGCAATTTACATCCCGCCCATCAGCATAACAAGGCTCCCAGTTCTCCATGGCCTGTCCTGCCTTTCTGGATTTTACACTTTTTTCAGATGGCCCTTTTGACCGGGGGGAAGTGAGACTTCATTGTAGTGCAGATTTCCTTTGCAAGCTTGCTTGGTTGGCCAAAAAGGGCGTATGCGTTTTTTCCTGAATATATTCAGGGAAAAACGCATACGCCCTTTTTGGCCAAGTGCATCATTGTGGACGTTCTGCCTCTTTTCCTATGCTTTCAATGCAATTCCAGTCTACCTCCTGAAATCGGTTTCCTGCAATTCTGCCCCGCTTTCAAGTCCTCTTGGCAGCCTTACTTCAGTCTATTTTTGGACGATAGCTGTCATTTATAACTCTGCAGGTTTGTGAATTACAGTGCCCCTGAGCTCCTTTCTTCAACTCGCTTTCTTGTGACCTGGCCGCAACACCGCAGGATGGCTTCAGGCCCTAATCTGGTTCTGGCACGGCACGCTGAGCCTTAGGTTAATTCCTCTTCCTGGTGGGAAATGAGAGTTAAATTTGCCCGTCCAGACACCTCCAGCTAGTCTCTCATTGGTTCTCGCTATTCCTGTTCATCTTCCGCAGAAATTGCAAACTGGGCCAAACAGGAGGTTAAAGGGACTGACTCTCCAAGTCGGAAGAGTGTTAGTAAAGCGTCTGGAATGTTGCACCCGAGTACCAGGGGAGGAAAACTGAGACATATTTGAACACGTCTCCCGTTCACATGGTTGATCATACTCTGGGTTCCACATGCATGTTTTAGCTGAAGGAAGAATACCTTAAACCTGGGTAGTTGAGACCCGTGGAATGGGTACCATGCAATATGACTTCAAAGGGTCTTCATTTGCTCACCGAACCTCTCCAATCCTATCACTGCTGCGTTTATGCCCCTGTACACACGCTTGATTCTCTTTTGGAGACATAGCAATCCATAGGTTTTAAGATACTTACTAGTCAGGTACATTCTTAGGCATTTAATATGGGGTGTTGAGTCCATTTCGTTGAGCAAGGAGTAGCTCTTGTCTATTCCATATTTGGCTTAAGGAACTTTATCTGTGCTCATTTCAATCTCTGGTTTTATGCAGCACCCCAACTCACCTTTCCCCTTAAGCAAGCATAAGTTGCTTTTCTAAATTTGAGACACTGTTCTGTTCTGTAATTCAGTTCTTGTGTAGCCAAGTTTACATTCCGTGTATTAGTGATATCTTATGATGTTTCTTTTTCTGTGTGACTTATTTCAGTTAGAATCATCATACCTGAATCCACTCATTGTGCTGCTAAGGGCCTGATGACACAGATTTCATTGCTGAGTGATATTGATTTGTAAGTAAATACCACAACTTCTTTATCCATTTTTCACTTTCTGCGATGTTGAACTTGTACTGTAAACGAGGTTCTTGTAAACAGAGCCGTTCCAAACTTTGGGGTGGCTGTGTCTTTTTCATTTTAATTTCCCTAAGCTATAGGACCATAAGTGGAAGTGCCCTAGGTTCTGTTGCTTTGTTTTTTAGATGTTTCAGGAAACACCATACACTTCTCCCGAGTGGTTGTTGGCAATTTACATCCCGCCCATCAGCATAACAAGGCTCCCAGTTCTCCATGGCCTGTCTTGTCTTTCTGGATTTTACACTTTTTTCAGATGGCCCTTTTGACCGGGGGGAAGTGAGACTTCATTGTAGTGCAGATTTCCTTTGCAAGCTTGCTTGGTTGGCCAAAAAGGGCGTATGCGTTTTTTCCTGAATATATTCAGGAAAAAACGCATACGCCCTTTTTGGCCAAGTGCATCATTGTGGACGTTCTGCCTCTTTTCCTATGCTTTCAATGCAATTCCAGTCTACCTCCTGAAATCGGTTTCCTGCAATTCTGCCCCGCTTTCAAGTCCTCTTGGCAGCCTTACTTCAGTCTATTTTTGGACGATAGCTGTCATTTATAAGTCTGCAGGTTTGTGAATTACAGTGCCCCTGAGCTCCTTTCTTCAACTCGCTTTCTTGTGACCTGGCCGCAACACCGCAGGATGGCTTCAGGCCCTAATCTGGTTCTGGCATGGCACGCTGAGCCTTTGGTTAATTCCTCTTCCTGGTGAGAAATGAGAGTTAAATTTGCCCGTCCAGACACCTCCAGCTAGTCTCTCATTGGTTCTCGCTATTCCTGTTCATCTTCCGCAGAAATTGCAAACTGGGCCAAACAGGAGGTTAAAGGGACTGACTCTCCAAGTCGGGAGAGTGTTAGTAAAGCGTCTGGAATGTTGCACCCGAGTACCAGGGGAGGAAAACTGAGACATATTTGAACACGTCTCCCGATCACATGGTTGATCATACTCTAGGTTCCACATGCATGTTTTAGCTGAAGGAAGAATACCTTAAACCTGGAGAGTTGAGACCCGTGGAATGCGTACCATGCAATATGACTTCAAAGGGTCTTCATTTGCTCACCGAACCTCTCCAATCCTATCACTGCTGCGTTTATGCCCCTGTACACATGCTTGATTCTCTTTTGGAGACATAGCAATCCATAGGTTTTCCGATACTTACTAGTCAGGTACATTCTTAGGCGTTTAATATGGGGTGTTGAGTCCATTTCTTTGAGCAAGGAGTAGCTCTTGTCTATTCCATATTTGGCTTAAGGAACTTTATCTGTGCTCATTTCAATCTCTGGTTTTATGCAGCACCCCAACTCACCTTTACCCTTAAGCAAGCATAAGTTGGTTTTCTAAATTTGAGACCCTGTTCTGTTCTGTAATTCAGTTCCTGTGTAGCCAAGTTTACATTCCGTGTATTACTGATATCTTATGATGTTTCTTTTTCTGTGTGACTTACTTCAGTTAGAATCATCATACCTGAATCCACTCATTGTGCTGCTAAGGGCCTGATGACACAGATTTCATTGCTGAGTGATATTGCTTTGTAAGTAAATACCACAACTTCTTTATCCATTTTTCACTTTCTGCGATGTTGAACTTGTACTGTAAACGAGGTTCTTGTAAACAGAGCCGTTCGAAAGTTTGGGGTGGCTGTGTCTTTTTGATTTTAATTTCCCTAAGCTATAGGACCATAAGTGGCAGTGCCCTAGGCTCTGTTGCTTTGTTTTTGTTTTTAGATGTTTCAGGAAACACCATACACTTCTCCCGAGTGTCTGTTGGCAATTTACATCCCGCCCATCAGCATAACAAGGCTCCCAGTTGTCCATGGCCTGTCCTGCCTTTCTGGATTTTACACTTTTTTCAGATGGCCCTTTTGACCGGGGGGAAGTGAGACTTCATTGTAGTGCAGATTTCCTTTGCAAGCTTGCTTGGTTGGCCAAAAAGGGCGTATGCGTTTTTTCCTGAATATATTCAGGAAAAAACGCATACGCCCTTTTTGGCCAAGTGCATCATTGTGGACGTTCTGCCTCTTTTCCTATGCTTTCAATGCAATTCCAGTCTACCTCCTGAAATCGGTTTCCTGCAATTCTGCCCCACTTTCAAGTCCTCTTGGCAGCCTTACTTCAGTCTATTTTTGGACGATAGCTGTCATTTATAACTCTGCAGGTTTGTGAATTACAGTGCCCCTGAGCTCCTTTCTTCAACTCGCTTTCTTGTGACCTGGCCGCAACACCGCAGGATGGCTTCAGGCCCTAATCTGGTTCTGGCACGGCACGCTGAGCCTTAGGTTAATTCCTCTTCCTGGTGGGAAATGAGAGTTAAATTTGCCCGTCCAGACACCTCCAGCTAGTCTCTCATTGGTTCTCGCTATTCCTGTTCATCTTCCGCAGAAATTGCAAACTGGGCCAAACAGGAGGTTAAAGGGACTGACTCTCCAAGTCGGAAGAGTGTTAGTAAAGCGTCTGGAATGTTGCACCCGAGTACCAGGGGAGGAAAACTGAGACATATTTGAACACGTCTCCCGTTCACATGGTTGATCATACTCTGGGTTCCACATGCATGTTTTAGCTGAAGGAAGAATACCTTAAACCTGGGTAGTTGAGACCCGTGGAATGGGTACCATGCAATATGACTTCAAAGGGTCTTCATTTGCTCACCGAACCTCTCCAATCCTATCACTGCTGCGTTTATGCCCCTGTACACACGCTTGATTCTCTTTTGGAGACATAGCAATCCATAGGTTTTAAGATACTTACTAGTCAGGTACATTCTTAGGCATTTAATATGGGGTGTTGAGTCCATTTCGTTGAGCAAGGAGTAGCTCTTGTCTATTCCATATTTGGCTTAAGGAACTTTATCTGTGCTCATTTCAATCTCTGGTTTTATGCAGCACCCCAACTCACCTTTCCCCTTAAGCAAGCATAAGTTGCTTTTCTAAATTTGAGACACTGTTCTGTTCTGTAATTCAGTTCCTGTGTAGCCAAGTTTACATTCCGTGTATTAGTGATATCTTATGATGTTTCTTTTTCTGTGTGACTTATTTCAGTTAGAATCATCATACCTGAATCCACTCATTGTGCTGCTAAGGGCCTGATGACACAGATTTCATTGCTGAGTGATATTGATTTGTAAGTAAATACCACAACTTCTTTATCCATTTTTCACTTTCTGCAATGTTGAACTTGTACTGTAAACGAGGTTCTTGTAAACAGACCCGTTCCAAACTTTGGGGTGGCTGTGTCTTTTTCATTTTAATTTCCCTAAGCTATAGGACCATAAGTGGAAGTGCCCTAGGTTCTGTTGCTTTGTTTTTTAGATGTTTCAGGAAACACCATACACTTCTCCCGAGTGGTTTTTGGCAATTTACATCCCGCCCATCAGCATAACAAGGCTCCCAGTTCTCCATGGCCTGTCTTGTCTTTCTGGATTTTACACTTTTTTCAGATGGCCCTTTTGACCGGGGGGAAGTGAGACTTCATTGTAGTGCAGATTTCCTTTGCAAGCTTGCTTGGTTGGCCAAAAAGGGCGTATGCGTTTTTTCCTGAATATATTCAGGAAAAAACGCATACGCCCTTTTTGGCCAAGTGCATCATTGTGGACGTTCTGCCTCTTTTCCTATGCTTTCAATGCAATTCCAGTCTACCTCCTGAAATCGGTTTCCTGCAATTCTGCCCCGCTTTCAAGTCCTCTTGGCAGCCTTACTTCAGTCTATTTTTGGACGATAGCTGTCATTTATAACTCTGCAGGTTTGTGAATTACAGTGCCCCTGAGCTCCTTTCTTCAACTCGCTTTCTTTTGAGCTGGCCGCAACACCGCAGGATGGCTTCAGGCCCTAATCTGGTTCCGGTACGGCATGCTGAGCCTTTGGTTATTTCCTCTTCCTGTTGAGAAATGAGAGTTAAATTTGCCCGTCCAGACACCTCCAGCTAGCCTCTCATTGGTTCTCGCTATTCCTGTTCATCTTCCGCAGAAATTGCAAACTGGGCCAAACAGGAGGTTAAAGGTGCTGACTCTCCAAGTGGGGAGAGTGTTAGTAAAGCGTCTGGAATGTTGCACCCGAGTACCAGGGGAGGAAAACTGAGACATATTTGAACACGTCTCCCGATCACATGGTTGATCATACTCTGGGTTCCACATGCATGTTTTATCTGAAGGAAGAATACCTAAAACCTGGGTAGTTGAAACCCGTGGAATGGGTACCATGCAATATGACTTCAAAGGGTCTTCATTTGCTCACCGAACCTCTCCAATCCTATCACTGCTGCGTTTATGCCCCTGTACACATGCTTGATTCTCTTTCGGAGACATAGCAATCCATAGGTTTTAAGATACTTACTAGTCAGGTACATTCTTAGGCGTTTAATATGCGGTGTTGAGTCCATTTCGTTGAACAAGGAGTAGCTCTTGTCTATTCCATATTTGACTTAAGGAACTTTATCTGTGCTCATTTCAATCTCTGGTTTTATGCAGCACCCCAACTCACCTTTCCCCTTAAGCAAGCATAAGTTGGTTTTCTAAATTTGAGACCCTGTTCTGTTCTGTAATTCAGTTCCTGTGTAGCCAAGTTTACATTCCGTGTATTACTGATATCTTATGATGTTTCTTTTTCTGTGTGACTTACTTCAGTTAGAATCATCATACCTGAATCCACTCATTGTGCTGCTAAGGGCCTGATGACACAGATTTCATTGCTGAGTGATATTGCTTTGTAAGTAAATACCACAACTTCTTTATCCATTTTTCACTTTCTGCGATGTTGAACTTGTACTGTAAACGAGGTTGTTGTAAACAGAGCCGTTCCAAACTTTGGGGTGGCTGTGTCTTTTTGATTTTAATTTCCCTAAGCTATAGGACCATAAGTGGCAGTGCCCTAGGCTCTGTTGCTTTGTTTTTTAGATGTTTCAGGAAACACCATACACTTCTCCGGAGTGTCTGTTGGCAATTTACATCCCGCCCATCAGCATAACAAGGCTCCCAGTTCTCCATGGCCTGTCCTGCCTTTCTGGATTTTACACTTTTTTCAGATGGCCCTTTTGACCGGGGGGAAGTGAGACTTCATTGTAGTGCAGATTTCCTTTGCAAGCTTGCTTGGTTGGCCAAAAAGGGCGTATGCGTTTTTTCCTGAATATATTCAGGAAAAAACGCATACGCCCTTTTTGGCCAAGTGCATCATTGTGGACGTTCTGCCTCTTTTCCTATGCTTTCAATGCAATTCCAGTCTATCTCCTGAAATCGGTTTCCTGCAATTCTGCCCCGCTTTCAAGTCCTCTTGGCAGCCTTACTTCAGTCTATTTTTGGACGATAGCTGTCATTTATAACTCTGCAGGTTTGTGAATTACAGTGCCCCTGAGCTCCTTTCTTCAACTCGCTTTCTTGTGACCTGGCCGCAACACCGCAGGATGGCTTCAGGCCCTAATCTGGTTCCGGCCCGGCATGCTGAGCCTTTGGTTAATTCCTCTTCCTGGTGGGAAATGAGAGTTAAATTTGCCCGTCCAGACACCTCCAGCTAGCCTCTCATTGGTTCTCGCTATTCCTGTTCATCTTCCGCAGAAATTGCAAACTGGGCCAAACAGGAGGTTAAAGGGACTGACTCTCCAAGTCGGAAGAGTGTTAGTAAAGCGTCTGGAATGTTGCACCCGAGTACCAGGGGAGGAAAACTGAGACATATTTGAACACGTCTCCCGTTCACATGGTTGATCATACTCTGGGTTCCACATGCATGTTTTAGCTGAAGGAAGAATACCTTAAACCTGGGTAGTTAAGACCCGTGGAATGGGTACCATGCAATATGACTTCAAAGGGTCTTCATTTGCTCACCGAACCTCTCCAATCCTATCACTGCTGCGTTTATGCCCCTGTACACACGCTTGATTCTCTTTTGGAGACATAGCAATCCATAGGTTTTAAGATACTTACTAGTCAGGTACATTCTTAGGCATTTAATATGGGGTGTTGAGTCCATTTCGTTGAGCAAGGAGTAGCTCTTGTCTATTCCATATTTGGCTTAAGGAACTTTATCTGTGCTCATTTCAATCTCTGGTTTTATGCAGCACCCCAACTCACCTTTCCCCTTAAGCAAGCATAAGTTGCTTTTCTAAATTTGAGACACTGTTCTGTTCTGTAATTCAGTTCCTGTGTAGCCAAGTTTACATTCCGTGTATTAGTGATATCTTATGATGTTTCTTTTTCTGTGTGACTTATTTCAGTTAGAATCATCATACCTGAATCCACTCATTGTGCTGCTAAGGGCCTGATGACACAGATTTCATTGCTGAGTGATATTGATTTGTAAGTAAATACCACAACTTCTTTATCCATTTTTCACTTTCTGCGATGTTGAACTTGTACTGTAAACGAGGTTCTTGTAAACAGAGCCGTTCCAAACTTTGGGGTGGCTGTGTCTTTTTCATTTTAATTTCCCTAAGCTATAGGACCATAAGTGGAAGTGCCCTAGGTTCTGTTGCTTTGTTTTTTAGATGTTTCAGGAAACACCATACACTTCTCCCGAGTGGTTTTTGGCAATTTACATCCCGCCCATCAGCATAACAAGGCTCCCAGTTCTCCATGGCCTGTCTTGTCTTTCTGGATTTTACACTTTTTTCAGATGGCCCTTTTGACCGGGGGGAAGTGAGACTTCATTGTAGTGCAGATTTCCTTTGCAAGCTTGCTTGGTTGGCCAAAAAGGGCGTATGCGTTTTTTCCTGAATATATTCAGGAAAAAACGCATACGCCCTTTTTGGCCAAGTGCATCATTGTGGACGTTCTGCCTCTTTTCCTATGCTTTCAATGCAATTCCAGTCTACCTCCTGAAATCGGTTTCCTGCAATTCTGCCCCGCTTTCAAGTCCTCTTGGCAGCCTTACTTCAGTCTATTTTTGGACGATAGCTGTCATTTATAAGTCTGCAGGTTTGTGAATTACAGTGCCCCTGAGCTCCTTTCTTCAACTCGCTTTCTTGTGACCTGGCCGCAACACCGCAGGATGGCTTCAGGCCCTAATCTGGTTCTGGCATGGCACGCTGAGCCTTTGGTTAATTCCTCTTCCTGGTGAGAAATGAGAGTTAAATTTGCCCGTCCAGACACCTCCAGCTAGTCTCTCATTGGTTCTCGCTATTCCTGTTCATCTTCCGCAGAAATTGCAAACTGGGCCAAACAGGAGGTTAAAGGGACTGACTCTCCAAGTCGGGAGAGTGTTAGTAAAGCGTCTGGAATGTTGCACCCGAGTACCAGGGGAGGAAAACTGAGACATATTTGAACACGTCTCCCGATCACATGGTTGATCATACTCTAGGTTCCACATGCATGTTTTAGCTGAAGGAAGAATACCTTAAACCTGGAGAGTTGAGACCCGTGGAATGCGTACCATGCAATATGACTTCAAAGGGTCTTCATTTGCTCACCGAACCTCTCCAATCCTATCACTGCTGCGTTTATGCCCCTGTACACATGCTTGATTCTCTTTTGGAGACATAGCAATCCATAGGTTTTCCGATACTTACTAGTCAGGTACATTCTTAGGCGTTTAATATGGGGTGTTGAGTCCATTTCTTTGAGCAAGGAGTAGCTCTTGTCTATTCCATATTTGGCTTAAGGAACTTTATCTGTGCTCATTTCAATCTCTGGTTTTATGCAGCACCCCAACTCACCTTTACCCTTAAGCAAGCATAAGTTGGTTTTCTAAATTTGAGACCCTGTTCTGTTCTGTAATTCAGTTCCTGTGTAGCCAAGTTTACATTCCGTGTATTACTGATATCTTATGATGTTTCTTTTTCTGTGTGACTTACTTCAGTTAGAATCATCATACCTGAATCCACTCATTGTGCTGCTAAGGGCCTGATGACACAGATTTCATTGCTGAGTGATATTGCTTTGTAAGTAAATACCACAACTTCTTTATCCATTTTTCACTTTCTGCGATGTTGAACTTGTACTGTAAACGAGGTTCTTGTAAACAGAGCCGTTCGAAAGTTTGGGGTGGCTGTGTCTTTTTGATTTTAATTTCCCTAAGCTATAGGACCATAAGTGGCAGTGCCCTAGGCTCTGTTGCTTTGTTTTTGTTTTTAGATGTTTCAGGAAACACCATACACTTCTCCCGAGTGTCTGTTGGCAATTTACATCCCGCCCATCAGCATAACAAGGCTCCCAGTTCTCCATGGCCTGTCCTGCCTTTCTGGATTTTACACTTTTTTCAGATGGCCCTTTTGACCGGGGGGAAGTGAGACTTCATTGTAGTGCAGATTTCCTTTGCAAGCTTGCTTGGTTGGCCAAAAAGGGCGTATGCGTTTTTTCCTGAATATATTCAGGAAAAAACGCATACGCCCTTTTTGGCCAAGTGCATCATTGTGGACGTTCTGCCTCTTTTCCTATGCTTTCAATGCAATTCCAGTCTACCTCCTGAAATCGGTTTCCTGCAATTCTGCCCCGCTTTCAAGTCCTCTTGGCAGCCTTACTTCAGTCTATTTTTGGACGATAGCTGTCATTTATAACTCTGCAGGTTTGTGAATTACAGTGCCCCTGAGCTCCTTTCTTCAACTCGCTTTCTTTTGAGCTGGCCGCAACACCGCAGGATGGCTTCAGGCCCTAATCTGGTTCCGGTACGGCATGCTGAGCCTTTGGTTATTTCCTCTTCCTGTTGGGAAATGAGAGTTAAATTTGCCCGTCCAGACACCTCCAGCTAGCCTCTCATTGGTTCTCGCTATTCCTGTTCATCTTCCGCAGAAATTGCAAACTGGGCCAAACAGGAGGTTAAAGGTGCTGACTCTCCAAGTGGGGAGAGTGTTAGTAAAGCGTCTGGAATGTTGCACCCGAGTACCAGGGGAGGAAAACTGAGACATATTTGAACACGTCTCCCGATCACATGGTTGATCATACTCTGGGTTCCACATGCATGTTTTATCTGAAGGAAGAATACCTAAAACCTGGGTAGTTGAAACCCGTGGAATGGGTACCATGCAATATGACTTCAAAGGGTCTTCATTTGCTCACCGAACCTCTCCAATCCTATCACTGCTGCGTTTATGCCCCTGTACACATGCTTGATTCTCTTTCGGAGACATAGCAATCCATAGGTTTTAAGATACTTACTAGACAGGTACATTCTTAGGCGTTTAATATGCGGTGTTGAGTCCATTTCGTTGAACAAGGAGTAGCTCTTGTCTATTCCATATTTGACTTAAGGAACTTTATCTGTGCTCATTTCAATCTCTGGTTTTATGCAGCACCCCAACTCACCTTTCCCCTTAAGCAAGCATAAGTTGGTTTTCTAAATTTGAGACCCTGTTCTGTTCTGTAATTCAGTTCCTGTGTAGCCAAGTTTACATTCCGTGTATTACTGATATCTTATGATGTTTCTTTTTCTGTGTGACTTACTTCAGTTAGAATCATCATACCTGAATCCACTCATTGTGCTGCTAAGGGCCTGATGACACAGATTTCATTGCTGAGTGATATTGCTTTGTAAGTAAATACCACAACTTCTTTATCCATTTTTCACTTTCTGCGATGTTGAACTTGTACTGTAAACGAGGTTGTTGTAAACAGAGCCGTTCCAAACTTTGGGGTGGCTGTGTCTTTTTGATTTTAATTTCCCTAAGCTATAGGACCATAAGTGGCAGTGCCCTAGGCTCTGTTGCTTTGTTTTTTAGATGTTTCAGGAAACACCATACACTTCTCCGGAGTGTCTGTTGGCAATTTACATCCCGCCCATCAGCATAACAAGGCTCCCAGTTCTCCATGGCCTGTCCTGCCTTTCTGGATTTTACACTTTTTTCAGATGGCCCTTTTGACCGGGGGGAAGTGAGACTTCATTGTAGTGCAGATTTCCTTTGCAAGCTTGCTTGGTTGGCCAAAAAGGGCGTATGCGTTTTTTCCTGAATATATTCAGGAAAAAACGCATACGCCCTTTTTGGCCAAGTGCATCATTGTGGACGTTCTGCCTCTTTTCCTATGCTTTCAATGCAATTCCAGTCTATCTCCTGAAATCGGTTTCCTGCAATTCTGCCCCGCTTTCAAGTCCTCTTGGCAGCCTTACTTCAGTCTATTTTTGGACGATAGCTGTCATTTATAACTCTGCAGGTTTGTGAATTACAGTGCCCCTGAGCTCCTTTCTTCAACTCGCTTTCTTGTGACCTGGCCGCAACACCGCAGGATGGCTTCAGGCCCTAATCTGGTTCCGGCCCGGCATGCTGAGCCTTTGGTTAATTCCTCTTCCTGGTGGGAAATGAGAGTTAAATTTGCCCGTCCAGACACCTCCAGCTAGCCTCTCATTGGTTCTCACTATTCCTGTTCATCTTCCGCAGAAATTACAAACTGGGCCAAACAGGAGGTTAAAGGGACTGACTCTCCAAGTGGGGAGAGTGTTAGTAAAGCGTGTGGAATGTTGCACCCGAGTACCAGGGAAGGAAAACTGAGACATATTTGAACACGTCTCCCGTTCACATGGTTGATCATACTTGGGTTCCACATGCATGATTTAGCTGAAGGAAGAATACCTTAAACCTGGAGAGTTCAGACCCGTGTTATGGGTACCATGCAATATGACTTCAAAGGGTCTTCATTTGCTCACCGAACCTCTCCAATCCTATCACTGCTGCGTTTATGCCCCTGTACACATGCTTGATTCTCTTTCGGAGACATAGCAATCCATAGGTTTTAAGATACTTACTAGTCAGGTACATTCTTAGGCGTTTAATATGCGGTGTTGAGTCCATTTCGTTGAGCAAGGAGTAGCTCTTGTCTATTCCATATTTGGCCTAAGGAACTTTATCTGTGCTCATTTCAATCTCTGGTTTTATGCAGCACCCCAACTCACCTTTCCCCTTAAGCAAGCATAAGTTGGTTTTCTAAATTTGAGACCCTGTTCTGTTCTATAATTCAGTTCCTGTGTAGCCAAGTTTACATTCCGTGTATTACTGATATCTTATGACGTTTCTTTTTCTGTGTGACTTATTTCAGTTAGAATCATCATACCTGAATCCACTCATTGTGCTGCTAAGGGCCTGATGACACAGATTTCATTGCTGAGTGATATTGCTTTGTAAGTAAATACCACAACTTCTTTATCCATTTTTCACTTTCTGCGATGTTGAACTTGTACTGTAAACGAGGTTCTTGTAAACAGAGCCGTTCCAAACTTTGGGGTGGCTGTGTCTTTTTGATTTTAATTTCCCTAAGCTATAGGACCATAAGTGGAAGTGCCCTAGGTTCTGTTGCTTTGTTTTTTAGATGTTTCAGGAAACACCATACACTTCTCCCGAGTGGTTGTTGGCAATTTACATCCCGTCCATCAGCATAACAAGGCTCCCAGTTCTCCATGGCCTGTCCTGCCTTTCTGGATTTTACACTTTTTTCAGATGGCCCTTTTGACCGGGGGGAAGTGAGACTTCATTGTAGTGCAGATTTCCTTTGCAAGCTTGCTTGGTTGGCCAAAAAGGGCGTATGCGTTTTTTCCTGAATATATTCAGGAAAAAACGCATACGCCCTTTTTGGCCAAGTGCATCATTGTGGACGTTCTGCCTCTTTTCCTATGCTTTCAATGCAATTCCAGTCTACCTCCTGAAATCGGTTTCCTGCAATTCTGCCCCGCTTTCAAGTCCTCTTGGCAGCCTTACTTCAGTCTATTTTTGGACGATAGCTGTCATTTATAACTCTGCAGGTTTGTGAATTACAGTGCCCCTGAGCTCCTTTCTTCAACTCGCTTTCTTGTGACCTGGCCGCAACACCGCAGGATGGCTTCAGGCCCTAATCTGGTTCCGGCCCGGCATGCTGAGCCTTTGGTTAATTCCTCTTCCTGGTGGGAAATGAGAGTTAAATTTGCCCGTCCAGACACCTCCAGCTAGCCTCTCATTGGTTCTCGCTATTCCTGTTCATCTTCCGCAGAAATTACAAACTGGGCCAAACAGGAGGTTAAAGGTGCTGACTCTCCAAGTGGGGAGAGTGTTAGTAAAGCGTGTGGAATGTTGCACCCGAGTACCAGGGAAGGAAAACTGAGACATATTTGAACACGTCTCCCGTTCACATGGTTGATCATACTTGGGTTCCACATGCATGATTTAGCTGAAGGAAGAATACCTTAAACCTGGAGAGTTCAGACCCGTGTTATGGGTACCATGCAATATGACTTCAAAGGGTCTTCATTTGCTCACCGAACCTCTCCAATCCTATCACTGCTGCGTTTATGCCCCTGTACACATGCTTGATTCTCTTTCGGAGACATAGCAATCCATAGGTTTTAAGATACTTACTAGTCAGGTACATTCTTAGGCGTTTAATATGCGGTGTTGAGTCCATTTCGTTGAGCAAGGAGTAGCTCTTGTCTATTCCATATTTGACTTAAGGAACTTTATCTGTGCTCATTTCAATCTCTGGTTTTATGCAGCACCCCAACTCACCTTTCCCCTTAAGCAAGCATAAGTTGATTTTCTAAATTTGAGACCCTGTTCTGTTCTGTAATTCAGTTCCTGTGTAGCCAAGTTTACATTCCGTGTATTACTGATATCTTATGACGTTTCTTTTTCTGTGTGACTTACTTCAGTTAGAATCATCATACCTGAATCCACTCATTGTGCTGCTAAGGGCCTGATGACACAGATTTCATTGCTGAGTGATATTGCTTTGTAAGTAAATACCACAACTTCTTTATCCATTTTTCACTTTCTGCGATGTTGAACTTGTACTGTAAACGAGGTTCTTGTAAACAGAGCCGTTCCAAACTTTGGGGTGGCTGTGTCTTTTTGATTTTAATTTCCCTAAGCTATAGGACCATAAGTGGCAGTGCCCTAGGCTCTGTTGCTTTGTTTTTTAGATGTTTCAGGAAACACCATACACTTCTCCGGAGTGTCTGTTGGCAATTTACATCCCGCCCATCAGCATAACAAGGCTCCCAGTTCTCCATGGCCTGTCCTGCCTTTCTGGATTTTACACTTTTTTCAGATGGCCCTTTTGACCGGGGGGAAGTGAGACTTCATTGTAGTGCAGATTTCCTTTGCAAGCTTGCTTGGTTGGCCAAAAAGGGCGTATGCGTTTTTTCCTGAATATATTCAGGAAAAAACGCATACGCCCTTTTTGGCCAAGTGCATCATTGTGGACGTTCTGCCTCTTTTCCTATGCTTTCAATGCAATTCCAGTCTATCTCCTGAAATCGGTTTCCTGCAATTCTGCCCCGCTTTCAAGTCCTCTTGGCAGCCTTACTTCAGTCTATTTTTGGACGATAGCTGTCATTTATAACTCTGCAGGTTTGTGAATTACAGTGCCCCTGAGCTCCTTTCTTCAACTCGCTTTCTTGTGACCTGGCCGCAACACCGCAGGATGGCTTCAGGCCCTAATCTGGTTCCGGCCCGGCATGCTGAGCCTTTGGTTAATTCCTCTTCCTGGTGGGAAATGAGAGTTAAATTTGCCCGTCCAGACACCTCCAGCTAGCCTCTCATTGGTTCTCGCTATTCCTGTTCATCTTCCGCAGAAATTGCAAACTGGGCCAAACAGGAGGTTAAAGGTGCTGACTCTCCAAGTGGGGAGAGTGTTAGTAAAGCGTCTGGAATGTTGCACCCGAGTACCAGGGGAGGAAAACTGAGACATATTTGAACACGTCTCCCGATCACATGGTTGATCATACTCTGGGTTCCACATGCATGTTTTATCTGAAGGAAGAATACCTAAAACCTGGGTAGTTGAAACCCGTGGAATGGGTACCATGCAATATGACTTCAAAGGGTCTTCATTTGCTCACCGAACCTCTCCAATCCTATCACTGCTGCGTTTATGCCCCTGTACACATGCTTGATTCTCTTTCGGAGACATAGCAATCCATAGGTTTTAAGATACTTACTAGTCAGGTACATTCTTAGGCGTTTAATATGCGGTGTTGAGTCCATTTCGTTGAGCAAGGAGTAGCTCTTGTCTATTCCATATTTGACTTAAGGAACTTTATCTGTGCTCATTTCAATCTCTGGTTTTATGCAGCACCCCAACTCACCTTTCCCCTTAAGCAAGCATAAGTTGGTTTTCTAAATTTGAGACCCTGTTCTGTTCTGTAATTCAGTTCCTGTGTAGCCAAGTTTACATTCCGTGTATTACTGATATCTTATGATGTTTCTTTTTCTGTGTGACTTACTTCAGTTAGAATCATCATACCTGAATCCACTCATTGTGCTGCTAAGGGCCTGATGACACAGATTTCATTGCTGAGTGATATTGCTTTGTAAGTAAATACCACAACTTCTTTATCCATTTTTCACTTTCTGCGATGTTGAACTTGTACTGTAAACGAGGTTCTTGTAAACAGAGCCGTTCCAAACTTTGGGGTGGCTGTGTCTTTTTGATTTTAATTTCCCTAAGCTATAGGACCATAAGTGGAAGTGCCCTAGGTTCTGTTGCTTTGTTTTTTAGATGTTTCAGGAAACACCATACACTTCTCCCGAGTGGTTGTTGGCAATTTACATCCCGCCCATCAGCATAACAAGGCTCCCAGTTCTCCATGGCCTGTCCTGCCTTTCTGGATTTTACACTTTTTTCAGATGGCCCTTTTGACCGGGGGGAAGTGAGACTTCATTGTAGTGCAGATTTCCTTTGCAAGCTTGCTTGGTTGGCCAAAAAGGGCGTATGCGTTTTTTCCTGAATATATTCAGGAAAAAACGCATACGCCCTTTTTGGCCAAGTGCATCATTGTGGACGTTCTGCCTCTTTTCCTATGCTTTCAATGCAATTCCAGTCTACCTCCTGAAATCGGTTTCCTGCAATTCTGCCCCGCTTTCAAGTCCTCTTGGCAGCCTTACTTCAGTCTATTTTTGGACGATAGCTGTCATTTATAACTCTGCAGGTTTGTGAATTACAGTGCCCCTGAGCTCCTTTCTTCAACTCGCTTTCTTTTGAGCTGGCCGCAACACCGCAGGATGGCTTCAGGCCCTAATCTGGTTCCGGTACGGCACGCTGAGCCTTTGGTTATTTCCTCTTCCTGGTGGGAAATGAGAGTTAAATTTGCCCGTCCAGACACCTCCAGCTAGCCTCTCATTGGTTCTCGCTATTCCTGTTCATCTTCCGCAGAAATTGCAAACTGGGCCAAACAGGAGGTTAAAGGCGCTGACTCTCCAAGTGGGGAGAGTGTTAGTAAAGCGTCTGGAATGTTGCACCCGAGTACCAGGGGAGGAAAACTGAGACATATTTGAACACGTCTCCCGTTCACATGGTTGATCATACATGGGTTCCACATGCATGTT
Organism: Delphinus delphis; assembly: GCF_949987515.2. NCBI lineage: Eukaryota > Metazoa > Chordata > Mammalia > Artiodactyla > Delphinidae > Delphinus > Delphinus delphis. The sequence goes on along the minus strand of NW_027192918.1, from coordinate 61,022 downwards.
TTAGCTGAAGGAAGAATACCTAAAACCTGGGTAGTTGAAACCCGTGGAATGGGTACCATGCAATATGACTTCAAAGGGTCTTCATTTGCTCACCGAACCTCTCCAATCCTATCACTGCTGCGTTTATGCCCCTGTACACATGCTTGATTCTCTTTCGGAGACATAGCAATCCATAGGTTTTAAGATACTTACTAGTCAGGTACATTCTTAGGCGTTTAATATGCGGTGTTGAGTCCATTTCGTTGAGCAAGGAGTAGCTCTTGTCTATTCCATATTTGGCTTAAGGAACTTTATCTGTGCTCATTTCAGTCTCTGGTTTTATGCAGCAACCCAACTCACCTTTCCCCTTAAGCAAGCATAAGTTGGTTTTCTAAATTTGAGACCCTGTTCTGTTTTGGAATTCAGTTCCTGTGTAGCCAAGTTTACATTCCGTGTATTAGTGATATCTTATGACGTTTCTTTTTCTGTGTGACTTATTTCAGTTAGAATCATCATACCTGAATCCACTCATTGTGATGCTAAGGGCCTGATGACACAGATTTCATTGCTGAGTGATATTGCTTTGTAAGTGAATACTACAACTTCTTTATCAATTTTTCACTTTCTGCGATGTTGAACTTGTACTGTAAACGAGGTTCTTGTAAACAGAGCCGTTCCAAACTTTGGGGTGGCTGTGTCTTTTTGATTTTAATTTCCCTAAGCTATAGGACCATAAGTGGAAGTGCCCTAGGCTCTGTTGCTTTGTTTTTTAGATGTTTCAGGAAACACCATACACTTCTCCCAAGTGTCTGTTGGCAATTTACATCCCGCCCATCAGCATAACAAGGCTCCCAGTTCTCAATGGCCTGTTGCCTTTCTGGATTTTACACTTTTTTCAGATGGCTCTTTTGACCGGGGGGAAGTGAGACTTCATTGTAGTGCAGATTTCCTTTGCAAGCTTGCTTGGTTGGCCAAAAAGGGCGTATGCGTTTTTTCCTGAATATATTCAGGAAAAAACGCATACGCCCTTTTTGGCCAAGTGCATCATTGTGGACGTTCTGCCTCTTTTCCTATGCTTTCAATGCAATTCCAGTCTACCTCCTGAAATCGGTTTCCTGCAATTCTGCCCCGCTTTCAAGTCCTCTTGGCAGCCTTACTTCAGTCTATTTTTGGACGATAGCTGTCATTTATAACTCTGCAGGTTTGTGAATTACAGTGCCCCTGAGCTCCTTTCTTCAACTCGCTTTCTTGTGACCTGGCCGCAACACCGCAGGATGGCTTCAGGCCCTAATCTGGTTCCGGCCCGGCATGCTGAGCCTTTGGTTAATTCCTCTTCCTGGTGGGAAATGAGAGTTAAATTTGCCCGTCCAGACACCTCCAGTTAGCCTCTCATTGGTTCTCGCTATTCCTGTTCATCTTCCGCAGAAATTGCAAACTGGGCCAAACAGGAGGTTAAAGGGACTGACTCTCCAAGTCGGGAGAGTGTTAGTAAAGCGTCTGGAATGTTGCACCCGAGTACCAGGGGAGGAAAACTGAGACATATTTGAACACGTCTCCCGATCACATGGTTGATCATACTCTGGGTTCCACATGCATGTTTTAGCTGAAGGAAGAATACCTTAAACCTGGAGAGTTGAGACCCGTGTAATGGGTACCATGCAATATGACTTCAAAGGGTCTTCATTTGCTCACCGAACCTCTCCAATCCTATCACTGCTGCGTTTATTCCCCTGTACACACGCTTGATTCTCTTTTGGAGACATAGCAATCCATAGGTTTTAAGATACTTACTAGTCAGGTACATTCTTAGGGGTTTAATATGCGGTGTTGAGTCCATTTCGTTGAGCAAGGAGTAGTTCTTGTCTATTCCATATTTGACTTAAGGAACTTTATCTGTGCTCATTTCAATCTCTGGTTTTATGCAGCACCCCAACTCACCTTTCCCCTTAAGCAAGCATAAGTTGGTTTTCTAAATTTGAGTCCCTGTTCTGTTCTGTAATTCAGTTCCTGTGTAGCCAAGTTTACATTCCGTGTACTACTGATATCTTATGATGTTTCTTTTTCTGTGTGACTTACTTCAGTTAGAATCATCATACCTGAATCCACTCATTGTGCTGCTAAGGGCCTGATGACACAGATTTCATTGCTGAGTGATATTGCTTTGTAAGTAAATACCACAACTTCTTTATCCATTTTTTACTTTCTGCGATGTTGAACTTGTACTGTAAAGGAGGTTCTTGTAAACAGAGGCGTCCCAAACTTTGGGGTGGCTGTGTCTTTTTGATTTTAATTTCCCTATGCTATAGGACCATAAGTGGCAGTGCCCTAGGCTCTGTTGCTTTGTTTTTTAGATGTTTCAGGAAACACCATACACTTCTCCCGAGTGTCTGTTGGCAATTTACATCCCGCCCATCAGCATAACAAGGCTCCCAGTTCTCCATGGCCTGTCCTGCCTTTCTGGATTTTACACTTTTTTCAGATGGCCCTTTTGACCGGGGGGAAGTGAGACTTCATTGTAGTGCAGATTTCCTTTGCAAGCTTGCTTGGTTGGCCAAAAAGGGCGTATGCGTTTTTTCCTGAATATATTCAGGAAAAAACGCATACGCCCTTTTTGGCCAAGTGCATCATTGTGGACGTTCTGCCTCTTTTCCTATGCTTTCAATGCAATTCCAGTCTACCTCCTGAAATCGGTTTCCTGCAATTCTGCCCCGCTTTCAAGTCCTCTTGGCAGCCTTACTTCAGTCTATTTTTGGACGATAGCTGTCATTTATAACTCTGCAGGTTTGTGAATTACAGTGCCCCTGAGCTCCTTTCTTCAACTCGCTTTCTTGTGACCTGGCCGCAACACCGCAGGATGGCTTCAGGCCCTAATCTGGTTCTGGCACGGCACGCTGAGCCTTTGGTTATTTCCTCTTCCTGGTGGGAAATGAGAGTTAAATTTGCCCGTCCAGACACCTCCAGCTAGTCTCTCATTGGTTCTCGCTATTCCTGTTCATCTTCCGCAGAAATTGCAAACTGGGCCAAACAGGAGGTTAAAGGTGCTGACTCTCCAAGTGGGGAGAGTGTTAGTAAAGCGTCTGGAATGTTGCACCCGAGTACCAGGGGAGGAAAACTGAGACATATTTGAACACGTCTCCCGATCACATGGTTGATCATACTCTAGGTTCCACATGCATGTTTTAGCTGAAGGAAGAATACCTTAAACCTGGGTAGTTGAAACCCGTGGAATGGGTACCATGCAATATGACTTCAAAGGGTCTTCATTTGCTCACCGAACCTCTCCAATCCTATCACTGCTGCGTTTATGCCCCTGTACACATGCTTGATTCTCTTTCGGAGACATAGCAATCCATAGGTTTTAAGATACTTACTAGTCAGGTACATTCTTAGGCGTTTAATATGCGGTGTTGAGTCCACTTCGTTGAGCAAGGAGTAGCTCTTGTCTATTCCATATTTGACTTAAGGAACTTTATCTGTGCTCATTTCAATCTCTGGTTTTATGCAGCACCCCAACTCACCTTTACACTTAAGCAAGCATAAGTTGGTTTTCTAAATTTGAGACCCTGTTCTGTTTTGGAATTCAGTTCCTGTGTAGCCAAGTTTACATTCCGTGTATTAGTGATATCTTATGATGTTTCTTTTTCTGTGTGACTTATTTCAGTTAGAATCATCATACCTGAATCCACTCATTGTGCTGCTAAGGGCCTGATGACATAGATTTCATTACTGAGTGATATTGCTTTGTAAGTAAATACCACAACTTCTTTATCCATTTTTCATTTTCTGTGATATTGAACTTGTACTGTAAACGAGGTTCTTGTAAACAGAGCCGTTCCAAACTTTGGGGTCGCTGTGTCTTTTTGATTTTAATTTCCCTAAACTATAGGACCATAAGTGGAAGTGCCCTAGGTTCTGTTGCTTTGTTTTTTAGATGTTTCAGGAAACACCATATACTTCTCCCGAGTGGTTGTTGGCAATTTACATCCCGCCCATCAGCATAACAAGGCTCCCAGTTCTCCATGGCCTGTCCTGCCTTTCTGGATTTTACACTTTTTTCAGATGGCCCTTTTGACCGGGGGGAAGTGAGACTTCATTGTAGTGCAGATTTCCTTTGCAAGCTTGCTTGGTTGGCCAAAAAGGGCGTATGCGTTTTTTCCTGAATATATTCAGGAAAAAACACATACGCCCTTTTTGGCCAAGTGCATCATTGTGGACGTTCTGCCTCTTTTCCTATGCTTTCAGTGCAATTCCAGTCTACCTCCTGAAATCGGTTTCCTGCAATTCTGCCCCGCTTTCAAGTCCTCTTGGCAGCCTTACTTCAGTCTATTTTTGGACGATAGCTGTCATTTATAACTCTGCAGGTTTGTGAATTACAGTGCCCCTGAGCTCCTTTCTTCAACTCGCTTTCTTGTGACCTGGCCGCAACACCGCAGGATGGCTTCAGGCCCTAATGTTGTTCCGGCACGGCACGCAGAGCCTTTGGTTATTTCCTCTTCCTGGTGGGAAATGAGAGTTAAATTTGCCCGTCCAGACACCTCCAGCTAGTCTCTCATTGGTTCTCGCTATTCCTGTTCATCTTCCGCAGAAATTGCAAACTGGGCCAAACAGGAGGTTAAAGGCGCTGACTCTCCAAGTGGGGAGAGTGTTAGTAAAGCGTCTGGAATGTTGCACCCGAGTACCAGGGGAGGAAAACTGAGACATATTTGAACACGTCTCCCGTTCACATGGTTGATCATACTTGGGTTCCACATGCATGTTTTAGCTGAAGGAAGAATACCTTAAACCTGGAGAGTTAAGACCCGTGTAATGGGTACCATGCAATATGACTTCAAAGGGTCTTCATTTGCTCACCGAACCTCTCCAATCCTATCACTGCTGCGTTTATGCCCCTGTACACATGCTTGATTCTCTTTTGGAGACATAGCAATCCATAGGTTTTCCGATACTTACTAGTCAGATACATTCTTAGGCGTTTAATATGCGGTGTTGAGTCCATTTCGTTGAGCAAGGAGTAGCTCTTGTCTATTCCATATTTGACTTAAGGAACTTTATCTGTGCTCATTTCAATCTCTGGTTTTATGCAGCACACCAACTCACCTTTACCCTTAAGCAAGCATAAGTTGGTTTTCTAAATTTGAGACCCTGTTCTGTTCTGTAATTCAGTTCCTGTGTAGCCAAGTTTACATTCCGTGTATTACTGATATCTTATGATGTTTCTTTTTCTGTGTGACTTATTTCAGTTAGAATCATCATACCTGAATCCACTCATTGTGATGCTAAGGGCCTGATGACATAGATTTCATTGCTGAGTGATATTGCTTTGTAAGTAAATACCACAACTTCTTTATCCATTTTTCACTTTCTGTGATGTTGAACTTGTACTGTAAACGAGGTTTTTGTAAACAGAGGCGTCCCAAACTTTGGGGTGGCTGTGTCTTTTTTATTTTAATTTCCCTAAGCTATAGGACCATAAGTGGCAGTGCCCTAGGCTCTGTTGCTTTGTTTTTTAGATGTTTCAGGAAACACCATACACTTCTCCCGAGTGTCTGTTGGCAATTTACATCCCACCCATCAGCATAACAAGGCTCCCAGTTCTCCATGGCCTGTCCTGCCTTTCTGGATTTTACACTTTTTTCAGATGGCCCATTTGACCGGGGGAAAGTGAGACTTCATTGTAGTGCAGATTTCCTTTGCAAGCTTGCTTGGTTGGCCAAAAAGGGCGTATGCGTTTTTTCCTGAATATATTCAGGAAAAAACGCATACGCCCTTTTTGGCCAAGTGCATCATTGTGGACGTTCTGCCTCTTTTCCTATGCTTTCAATGCAATTCCAGTCTACCTCCTGAAATCGGTTTCCTGCAATTCTGCCCCGCTTTCAAGTCCTCTTGGCAGCCTTACTTCAGTCTATTTTTGGACGATAGCTGTCATTTATAACTCTGCAGGTTTGTGAATTACAGTGCCCCTGAGCTCCTTTCTTCAACTCGCTTTCTTTTGAGCTGGCCGCAACACCGCAGGATGGCTTCAGGCCCTAATCTGGTTCCGGCACGGCATGCTGAGCCTTTGGTTAATTCCTCTTCCTGGTGGGAAATGAGAGTTAAATTTGCCCGTCCAGACACCTCCAGCTAGCCTCTCATTGGTTCTCGCTATTCCTGTTCATCTTCCGCAGAAATTGCAAACTGGGCCAAACAGGAGGTTAAAGGGACTGACTCTCCAAGTCGGGAGAGTGTTAGTAAAGCGTCTGGAATGTTGTACCCGAGTACCAGGGGAGGAAAACTGAGACATATTTGAACACGTCTCCCGATCACATGGTTGATCATACTCTAGGTTCCACATGCATGTTTTAGCTGAAGGAAGAATACCTTAAACCTGGGTAGTTGAAACCCGTGGAATGGGTACCATGCAATATGACTTCAAAGGGTCTTCATTTGCTCACCGAACCTCTCCAATGCTATCACTGCTGCGTTTATGCCCCTGTACACATGCTTGATTCTCTTTCGGAGACATAGCAATCCATAGGTTTTAAGATACTTACTAGTCAGGTACATTCTTAGGCGTTTAATATGCGGTGTTGAGTCCATTTCGTTGAGCAAGGAGTAGCTCTTGTCTATTCCATATTTGACTTAAGGAACTTTATCTGTGCTCATTTCAATCTCTGGTTTTATGCAGCACCCCAACTCACCCTTACACTTAAGCAAGCATAAGTTGGTTTTCTAAATTTGAGACCCTGTTCTGTTTTGGAATTCAGTTCCTGTGTAGCCAAGTTTACATTCCGTGTATTAGTGATATCTTATGATGTTTCTTTTTCTGTGTGACTTATTTCAGTTAGAATCATCATACCTGAATCCACTCATTGTGCTGCTAAGGGCCTGATGACATAGATTTCATTGCTGAGTGATATTGCTTTGTAAGTAAATACCACAACTTCTTTATCCATTTTTCACTTTCTGCGATGTTGAACTTGTACTGTAAACGAGGTTCTTGTAAACAGAGCCGTTCCAAACTTTGGGGTGGCTGTGTCTTTTTGATTTTAATTTCCCTAAGCTATAGGACCATAAGTGGAAGTGCCCTAGGTTCTGTTGCTTTGTTTTTTAGATGTTTCAGGAAACACCATATACTTCTCCCGAGTGGTTGTTGGCAATTTACATCCCGCCCATCAGATTAACAAGGCTCCCAGTTCTCCATGGCCTGTCCTGCCTTTCTGGATTTTACACTTTTTTCAGATGGCCCTTTTGACCGGGGGGAAGTGAGACTTCATTGTAGTGCAGATTTCCTTTGCAAGCTTGCTTGGTTGGCCAAAAAGGGCGTATGCGGTTTTTCCTGAATATATTCAGGAAAAAACGCATACGCCCTTTTTGGCCAAGTGCATCATTGTGGACGTTCTGCCTCTTTTCCTATGCTTTCAATGCAATTCCAGTCTACCTCCTGAAATCGGTTTCCTGCAATTCTGCCCCGCTTTCAAGTCCTCTTGGCAGCCTTACTTCAGTGTATTTTTGGACGATAGCTGTCATTTATAACTCTGCAGGTTTGTGAATTACAGTGCCCCTGAGCTCCTTTCTTCAACTCGCTTTCTTGTGACCTGGCCGCAACACCGCAGGATGGCTTCAGGCCCTAATCTGGTTCTGGTACGGCACGCTGAGCCTTTGGTTATTTCCTCTTCCTGGTGGGAAATGAGAGTTAAATTTGCCCGTCCAGACACCTCCAGCTAGCCTCTCATTGGTTCTCGCTATTCCTGTTCATCTTCCGCAGAAATTGCAAACTGGGCCAAACAGGAGGTTAAAGGCGCTGACTCTCCAAGTGGGGAGAGTGTTAGTAAAGCGTCTGGAATGTTGCACCCGAGTACCAGGGGAGGAAAACTGAGACATATTTGAACACGTCTCCCGTTCACATGGTTGATCATACTTGGGTTCCACATGCATGTTTTAGCTGAAGGAAGAATACCTAAAACCTGGGTAGTTGAAACCCGTGGAATGGGTACCATGCAATATGACTTCAAAGGGTCTTCATTTGCTCACCGAACCTCTCCAATCCTATCACTGCTGCGTTTATGCCCCTTTACACATGCTTGATTCTCTTTCGGAGACATAGCAATCCATAGGTTTTACGATACTTACTAGTCAGGTACATCCTTAGGCGTTTAATATGCGGTGTTGAGTCCATTTCGTTGAGCAAGGAGTAGCTCTTGTCTATTCCATATTTGACTTAAGGAACTTTATCTGTGCTCATTTCAATCTCTGGTTTTATGCAGCACCCCAACTCACCTTTCCCCTTAAGCAAGCATAAGTTGGTTTTCTAAATTTGAGACCCTGTTCTGTTCTGTAATTCAGTTCCTGTGTAGCCAAGTTTACATTCCGTGTATTACTGATATCTTATGATGTTTCTTTTTCTGTGTGACTTACCTCAGTTAGAATCATCATACCTGAATCCACTCATTGTGCTGCTAAGGGCCTGATGACACAGATTTCATTGCTGAGTGATATTGCTTTGTAAGTAAATACCACAACTTCTTTATCCATTTTTCACTTTCTGCGATGTTGAACTTGTACTGTAAACGAGGTTCTTGTAAACGGAGCCGTTCCAAACTTTGGGGTGGCTGTGTCTTTTTGATTTTAATTTCCCTAAGCTATAGGACCATAAGTGGAAGTGCCCTAGGTTCTGTTGCTTTGTTTCTTACATGTTTCAGGAAACACCATACACTTATCCCGAGTGGTTGTTGGCAATTTACATCCCGCCCATCAGCATAACAAGGCTCCCAGTTCTCCCTGGCCTGTCTTGCCTTTCTGGATTTTACACTTTTTTCAGATGGCCCTTTTGACCGGGGGGAAGTGAGACTTCATTGTAGTGCAGATTTCCTTTGCAAGCTTGCTTGGTTGGCCAAAAAGTGCGTATGCGTTTTTTCCTGAATATATTCAGGAAAAAACGCATACGCCCTTTTTGGCCAAGTGCATCATTGTGGACGTTCTGCCTCTTTTCCTATGCTTTCAATGCAATTCCAGTCTACCTCCTGAAATCGGTTTCCTGCAATTCTGCCCCGCTTTCAAGTCCTCTTGGCAGCCTTACTTCAGTCTATTTTTGGACGATAGCTGTCATTTATAACTCTGCAGGTTTGTGAATTACAGTGCCCCTGAGCTCCTTTCTTCAACTTGCTTTCTTTTGACCTGGCCGCAACACCGCAGGATGGCTTCAGGCCCTAATCTGGTTCCGGCACGGCACGCTGAGCCTTTGGTTATTTCCTCTTCCTGGTGGGAAATGAGAGTTAAATTTGCCTGTCCAGACACCTCCAGCTAGTCTCTCATTGGTTCTCGCTATTCCTGTTCATATTCCGCAGAAATTGCAAACTGGGCCAAACAGGAGGTTAAAGGCGCTGACTCTCCAAGTGGGGAGAGTGTTAGTAAAGCGTCTGGAATGTTGCACCCGAGTACCAGGGGAGGAAAACTGAGACATATTTGAACACGTCTCCCGTTCACATGGTTGATCATACTTGGGTTCCACATGCATGTTTTAGCTGAAGGAAGAATACCTTAAACCTGGAGAGTTGAGACCCGTGTAATGGGTACCATGCAATATGACCTCAAAGTGTCTTCGTTTGCTCACCGAACCTCTCCAATCCTATCACTGCTGCGTTTATGCCCCTGTACACATGCTTGATTCTCTTTCGGAGACATAGCAATCCATAGGTTTTAAGATACTTACTAGTCAGGTACATTCTTAGGCGTTTAATATGCGGTGTTGAGTCCATTTCGTTGAGCAAGGAGTAGCTCTTGTCTATTCCATATTTGGCTTAAGGAACTTTATCTGTGCTCATTTCAATCTCTGGTTTTATGCAGCACCCCAACTCACCTTTACCCTTAAGCAAGCATAAGTTGGTTTTCTAAATTTGAGACCCTGTTCTGTTCTGTAATTCAGTTCCTGTGTAGCCAAGTTTACATTCCGTGTATTACTGATATCTTATGTTGTTTCTTTTTCTGTGTGACTTACTTCAGTTAGAATCATCATACCTGAATCCACTCATTGTGCTGCTACGGGCCTGATGACACAGATTTCATTGCTGAGTGATATTGCTTTGTAAGTAAATACCACAACTTCTTTATCCATTTTTCACTTTCTGCGATGTTGAACTTGTACTGTAAACGAGGTTCTTGTAAACAGAGGCGTCCCAAACTTTGGGGTAGCTGTGTCTTATTGATTTTAATTTCCTGAAGCTATAGGACCATAAGTGGCAGTGCCCTAGGCTCTGTTGCTTTGTTTTTTAGATGTTTCAGGAAACACCATACACTTCTCCCGAGTGGTTGTTGGCAATTTACATCCCGCCCATCAGCATAACAAGGCTCCCAGTTCTCCATGGCCTGTCCTGCCTTTCTGGATTTTACACTTTTTTCAGATGGCCCTTTTGACCGGGGGGAAGTGAGACTTCATTGTTGTGCAGATTTCCTTTGCAAGCTTGCTTGGTTGGCCAAAAAGGGCGTATGCGTTTTTTCCTGAATATATTCAGGAAAAAACGCATACGCCCTTTTTGGCCAAGTGCATCATTGTGGACGTTCTGCCTCTTTTCCTATGCTTTCAATGCAATTCCAGTCTACCTCCTGAAATCGGTTTCCTGCAATTCTGCCCCGCTTTCAAGTCCTCTTGGCAGCCTTACTTCAGTCTATTTTTGGACGATAGCTGTCATTTATAACTCTGCAGGTTTGTGAATTACAGTGCCCCTGAGCTCCTTTCTTCAACTCGCTTTCTTGTGACCTGGCCGCAACACCGCAGGATGGCTTCAGGACCTAATCTGGTTCCGGCACGGCACGCTGAGCCTTTGGTTAATTCCTCTTCCTGGTGGGAAATGAGAGTTAAATTTGCCCGTCCAGACACCTCCAGCTAGTCTCTCATTGGTTCTCGCTATTCCTGTTCATCTTCCGCAGAAATTGCAAACTGGGCCAAACAGGAGGTTAAAGGCGCTGACTCTCCAAGTGGGGAGAGTGTTAGTAAAGCGTCTGGAATGTTGCACCCGAGTACCAGGGTACGAAAACTGAGACATATTTGAACACGTCTCCCGATCACATGGTTGATCATACTCTAGGTTCCACATGCATGTTTTAGCTGAAGGAAGAATACCTTAAACCTGGGTAGTTGAAACCCGTGGAATGGGTACCATGCAATATGACTTCAAAGTGTCTTCATTTGCGCACCGAACCTCTCCAATCCTATCACTGCTGCGCTTATGCCCCTGTACACATGCTTGATTCTCTTTTGGAGACATAGCAATCCATAGGTTTTAAGATACTTACTAGTCAGGAACATTCTTAGGCGTTTAATATGCGGTGTTGAGTCCATTTCGTTGAGCAAGGAGTAGCTCTTGTCTATTCCATATTTGGCTTAAGGAACTTTATCTGTGCTCATTTCAATCTCTGGTTTTATGCAGCACCCCAACTCACCTTTCCCCTTAAGCAAGCATAAGTTGGTTTTCTAAATTTGAGACCCTGTTCTGTTCTGTAATTCAGTTCCTGTGTAGCCAAGTTTACATTCCGTGTATTAGTGATATCTTATGATGTTTCTTTTTCTGTGTGACTTATTTCAGTTAGAATCATCATACCTGAATCCACTCCTTGTGATGCTAAGGGTCTGATGACATAGATTTCATTGCTGAGTGATATTGCTTTGTAAGTGAATACCACAACTTCTTTATCCATTTTTCACTTTCTGCGATGTTGAACTTGTACTGTAAACGAGGTTCTTGTAAACAGAGCCGTTCCAAACTTTGGGGTGGCTGTGTCTTTTTGATTTTAATTTCCCTAAGCTATAGGACCATAAGTGGAAGTGCCCTAGGCTCTGTTGCTTTGTTTTTTAGATGTTTCAGGAAACACCATACACTTCTCCCGAGTGTCTGTTGGCAATTTACATCCCGCCCATCAGCATAACAAGGCTCCCAGTTCTCCATGGCCTGTCCTGCCTTTCTGGATTTTACACTTTTTTCAGATGGCCCTTTTGACCGGGGGGAAGTGAGACTTCATTGTAGTGCAGATTTCCTTTGCAAGCTTGCTTGGTTGGCCAAAAAGGGCGTATGCGTTTTTTCCTGAATATATTCAGGAAAAAACGCATACGCCCTTTTTGGCCAAGTGCATCATTGTGGACGTTCTGCCTCTTTTCCTATGCTTTCAATGCAATTCCAGTCTACCTCCTGAAATCGGTTTCCTGCAATTCTGCCCCGCTTTCAAGTCCTCTTGGCAGCCTTACTTCAGTCTATTTTTGGACGATAGCTGTCATTTATAACTCTGCAGGTTTGTGAATTACAGTGCCCCTGAGCTCCTTTCTTCAACTCGCTTTCTTGTGACCTGGCCGCAACACCGCAGGATGGCTTCAGGCCCTAATCTGGTTCTGGCACGGCACGCTGAGCCTTTGGTTAATTCCTCTTCCTGGTGGGAAATGAGAGTTAAATTTGCCCGTCCAGACACCTCCAGCTAGTCTCTCATTGGTTCTCGCTATTCCTGTTCATCTTCCGCAGAAATTGCAAACTGGGCCAAACAGGAGGTTAAAGGGACTGACTCTCCAAGTCGGGAGAGTGTTAGTAAAGCGTCTGGAATGTTGCACCCGAGTACCAGGGTACGAAAACTGAGACATATTTGAACACGTCTCCCGATCACATGGTTGATCATACTCTAGGTTCCACATGCATGTTTTAGCTGAAGGAAGAATACCTTAAACCTGGGTAGTTGAAACCCGTGGAATGGGTACCATGCAATATGACTTCAAAGTGTCTTCATTTGCGCACCGAACCTCTCCAATCCTATCACTGCTGCGCTTATGCCCCTGTACACATGCTGGATTCTCTTTTGGAGACATAGCAATCCATAGGTTTTAAGATACTTACTAGTCAGGAACATTCTTAGACGTTTAATATGGGGTGTTGAGTCCATTTCGTTGAGCAAGGAGTAGCTCTTGTCTATTCCATATTTGGCTTAAGGAACTTTATCTGTGCTCATTTCAATCTCTGGTTTTATGCAGCACCCCAACTCACCTTTCCCCTTAAGCAAGCATAAGTTGGTTTTCTAAATTTGAGACCCTGTTCTGTTCTGTAATTCAGTTCCTGTGTAGCCAAGTTTACATTCCGTGTATTAGTGATATCTTATGATGTTCCTTTTTCTGTGTGACTTATTTCAGTTAGAATCATCATACCTGAATCCACTCATTGTGATGCTAAGGGTCTGATGACATAGATTTCATTGCTGAGTGATATTGCTTTGTAAGTGAATACCACAACTTCTTTATCCATTTTTCACTTTCTGCGATGTTGAACTTGTATTGTAAACGAGGTTCTTGTAAACAGAGCCGTTCCAAACTTTGGGGTGGCTGTGTCTTCTTGATTTTAATTTCCCTAAGCTATAGGACCATAAGTGGAAGTGCCCTAGGCTCTGTTGCTTTGTTTTTTAGATGTTTCAGGAAACACCATACACTTCTCCCGAGTGGTTGTTGGCAATTTACATCCCACCCATCAGCATAACAAGGCTCCCAGTTCTCCATGGCCTGTCCTGCCTTTCTGGATTTTACACTTTTTTCAGATGGCCCTTTTGACCGGGGGGAAGTGAGACTTCATTGTAGTGCAGATTTCCTTTGCATGCTTGCTTGGTTGGCCAAAAAGGGCGTATGCGTTTTTTCCTGAATATATTCAGGAAAAAACGCATACGCCCTTTTTGGCCAAGTGCATCATTGTGGACGTTCTGCCTCTTTTCCTATGCTTTCAATGCAATTCCAGTCTACCTCCTGAAATCGGTTTCCTGCAATTCTGCCCCGCTTTCAAGTCCTCTTGGCAGCCTTACTTCAGTCTATTTTTGGACGATAGCTGTCATTTATAACTCTGCAGGTTTGTGAACTACAGTGCCCCTGAGCTCCTTTGTTCAACTCGCTTTCTTTTGAGCTGGCCGCAACACCGCAGGATGGCTTCAGGCCCTAATCTGGTTCCGGTACGACACGCTGAGCCTTTGGTTATTTCCTCTTCCTGGTGGGAAATGAGAGTTAAATTTGCCCGTCCAGACACCTCCAGCTAGCCTCTCATTGGTTCTCGCTATTCCTGTTCATCTTCCGCAGAAATTGCAAACTGGGCCAAACAGGAGGTTAAAGGCGCTGACTCTCCAAGTGGGGAGAGTGTTAGTAAAGCGTCTGGAATGTTGCACCCGAGTACCAGGGGAGGAAAACTGAGACATATTTGAACACGTCTCCCGTTCACATGGTTGATCATACTTGGGTTCCACATGCATGTTTTAGCTGAAGGAAGAATACCTAAAACCTGGGTAGTTGAAACCCGTGGAATGGGTACCATGCAATATGACTTCAAAGGGTCTTCATTTGCTCACCGAACCTCTCCAATCCTATCACTGCTGCGTTTATGCCCCTGTACACATGCTTGATTCTCTTTTGGAGACATAGCAATCCATAGGTTTTAAGATACTTACTAGTCAGGTACATTCTTAGGCGTTTAATATGCGGTGTTGAGTCCATTTCGTTGAGCAAGGAGTAGCTCTTGTCTATTCCATATTTGACTTAAGGAACTTTATCTGTGCTCATTTCAATCTCTGGTTTTATGCAGCAACCCAACTCACCTTTACCCTTAAGCAAGCATAAGTTGGTTTTCTAAATTTGAGACCCTGTTCTGTTTTGGAATTCAGTTCCTGTGTAGCCAAGTTTACATACCGTGTATTACTGATATCTTATGATGTTTCTTTTTCTGTGTGACTTATTTCAGTTAGAATCATCATACCTGAATCCACTCATTGTGCTGCTAAGGGCCTGATGACACAGATTTCATTGCTGAGTGATATTGCTTTGTAAGTAAATACCACAACTTCTTTATCCATTTTTCACTTTCTGCGATGTTGAACTTGTACTGTAAACGAGGTTCTTGTAAACAGAGCCGTTCCAAACTTTGGGGTGGCTGTGTCTTTTTGATTTTAATTTCCCTAATCTATAGGACCATAAGTGGAAGTGCCCTAGGTTCTGTTGCTTTGTTTTTTAGATGTTTCAGGAAACACCATACACTTCTCCCGAGTGGTTGTTGGCAATTTACATCCCGCCCATCAGCATAACAAGGCTCCCAGTTCTCCATGGCCTGTCCTGCCTTTCTGGATTTTACACTTTTTTCAGATGGCCCTTTTGACCGGGGGGAAGTGAGACTTCATTGTAGTGCAGATTTCCTTTGCAAGCTTGCTTGGTTGGCCAAAAAGGGCGTATGCGTTTTTTCCTGAATATATTCAGGAAAAAACGCATACGCCCTTTTTGGCCAAGTGCATCATTGTGGACGTTCTGCCTCTTTTCCTATGCTTTCAATGCAATTCCAGTCTACCTCCTGAAATCGGTTTCCTGCAATTCTGCCCCGCTTTCAAGTCCTCTTGGCAGCCTTACTTCAGTCTATTTTTGGACGATAGCTGTCATTTATAAGTCTGCAGGTTTGTGAATTACAGTGCCCCTGAGCTCCTTTCTTCAACTCGCTTTCTTTTGAGCTGGCCGCAACACCGCAGGATGGCTTCAGGCCCTAATCTGGTTCCGGTACGGCACGCTGAGCCTTTGGTTATTTCCTCTTCCTGGTGGGAAATGAGAGTTAAATTTGCCCGTCCAGACACCTCCAGCTAGCCTCTCATTGGTTCTCGCTATTCCTGTTCATCTTCCGCAGAAATTGCAAACTGGGCCAAACAGGAGGTTAAAGGCGCTGACTCTCCAAGTGGGGAGAGTGTTAGTAAAGCGTCTGGAATGTTGCACCCGAGTACCAGGGGAGGAAAACTGAGACATATTTGAACACGTCTCCCGTTCACATGGTTGATCATACTTGGGTTCCACATGCATGTTTTAGCTGAAGGAAGAATACCTAAAACCTGGGTAGTTGAAACCCGTGGAATGGGTACCATGCAATATGACTTCAAAGGGTCTTCATTTGCTCACCGAACCTCTCCAATCCTATCACTGCTGCGTTTATGCCCCTGTACACATGCTTGATTCTCTTTTGGAGACATAGCAATCCATAGGTTTTAAGATACTTACTAGTCAGGTACATTCTTAGGCGTTTAATATGCGGTGTTGAGTCCATTTCGTTGAGCAAGGAGTAGCTCTTGTCTATTCCATATTTGGCTTAAGGAACTTTATCTGTGCTCATTTCAATCTCTGGTTTTATGCAGCACCCCAACTCACCTTTCCCCTTAAGCAAGCATAAGTTGGTTTTCTAAATTTGAGACCCTGTTCTGTTTCGGAATGCAGTTCCTGTGTAGCCAAGTTTACATTCCGTGTATTAGTGATATCTTATGATGTTTCTTTTTCTGTGTGACTTATTTCAGTTAGAATCATTGTACCTGAATCCACTCATTATGCTGCTACGGGCCTGATGACATAGATTTCATTGCTGAGTGATACTGCATTGTACGTAAGTACCACAAGTTCTTTATCCATTTTTCACTTTCTGTGATATTGAACTTGTACGGTAAACGAGGTTCTTGTAAACGGAGGCGTCCCAAACTTTGGGGTGGCTGTGTCTTTTTGATTTTAATTTCCCTAAGCTATAGGACCATAAGTGGAAGTGCCGTAGGCTCTGTTGCTTTGTTTTTTAGATGTTTCAGGAAACACCATACACTTCTCCCGAGTGGTTGTTGGCAATTTACATCCCGCCCATCAGCATAACAAGGCTCCCAGTTCTCCATGGCCTGTCCTGCCTTTCTGGATTTTACACTTTTTTCAGATGGCCCTTTTGACCGGGGGGAAGTGAGACTTCATTGTAGTGCAGATTTCCTTTGCAAGCTTGCTTGGTTGGCCAAAAAGGGCGTATGCGTTTTTTCCTGAATATATTCAGGAAAAAACGCATACGCCCTTTTTGGCCAAGTGCATCATTGTGGACGTTCTGCCTCTTTTCCTATGCTTTCAATGCAATTCCAGTCTACCTCCTGAAATCGGTTTCCTGCAATTCTGCCCCGCTTTCAAGTCCTCTTGGCAGCCTTACTTCAGTCTATTTTTGGACGATAGCTGTCATTTATAACTCTGCAGGTTTGTGAATTACAGTGCCCCTGAGCTCCTTTCTTCAACTTGCTTTCTTTTGACCTGGCCGCAACACCGCAGGATGGCTTCAGGCCCTAATCTGGTTCCGGCACGGCACGCTGAGCCTTTGGTTATTTCCTCTTCCTGTTGGGAAATGAGAGTTAAATTTGCCCGTCCAGACACCTCCAGCTAGTCTCTCATTGGTTCTCGCTATTCCTGTTCATCTTCCGCAGAAATTGCAAACTGGGCCAAACAGGAGGTTAAAGGCGCTGACTCTCCAAGTGGGGAGAGTGTTAGTAAAGCGTCTGGAATGTTGCACCCGAGTACCAGGGTAGGAAAACTGAGACATATTTGAACACGTCTCCCGTTCACATGGTTGATCATACTTGGGTTCCACATGCATGTTTTAGCTGAAGGAAGAATACCTTAAACCTGGAGAGTTGAGACCCGTGTAATGGGTACCATGCAATATGACTTCAAAGGGTCTTCATTTGCTCACCGAACCTCTCCAATCCTATCACTGCTGCGTTTATGCCCCTGTACACATGCTTGATTCTCTTTCGGAGACATAGCAATCCATAGGTTTTAAGATACTTACTAGTCAGGTACATTCTTAGGCGTTTAATATGCGGTGTTGAGTCCATTTCGTTGAGCAAGGAGTAGCTCTTGTCTATTCCATATTTGACTTAAGGAACTTTATCTGTGCTCATTTCAATCTCTGGTTTTATGCAGCACCCCAACTCACCTTTCCCCTTAAGCAAGCATAAGTTGGTTTTCTAAATTTGAGACCCTGTTCTGTTCTGTAATTCAGTTCCTGTGTAGCCAAGTTTACATTCCGTGTATTACTGATATCTTATGATGTTTCTTTTTCTGTGTGACTTACTTCAGTTAGAATCATCATACCTGAATCCACTCATTGTGCTGCTAAGGGCCTGATGACGCAGATTTCATTGCTGAGTGATATTGCTTTGTAAGTAAATACCACAACTTCTTTATCCATTTTTCACTTTCTGCGATGTTGAACTTGTACTGTAAACGAGGTTCTTGTAAACGGAGCCGTTCCAAACTTTGGGGTGGCTGTGTCTTTTGGATTTTAATTTCCCTAAGCTATAGGACCATAAGTGGAAGTGCCCTAGGTTCTGTTGCTTTGTTTTTTAGATGTTTCAGGAAACACCATACACTTCTCCCGAGTGGTTGTTGGCAATTTTCATCCCGCCCATCAGCATAACAAGGCTCCCAGTTCTCCATGGCCTGTCCTGCCTTTCTGGATTTTACACTTTTTTCAGATGGCCCTTTTGACCGGGGGGAAGTGAGACTTCATTGTAGTGCAGATTTCCTTTGCAAGCTTGCTTGGTTGGCCAAAAAGGGCGTATGCGTTTTTTCCTGAATATATTCAGGAAAAAACGCATACGCCCTTTTTGGCCAAGTGCATCATTGTGGACGTTCTGCCTCTTTTCCTATGCTTTCAATGCAATTCCAGTCTACCTCCTGAAATCGGTTTCCTGCAATTCTGCCCCGCTTTCAAGTCCTCTTGGCAGCCTTACTTCAGTCTATTTTTGGACGATAGCTGTCATTTATAACTCTGCAGGTTTGTGCATTACAGTGCCCCAGAGCTCCTTTCTTCAACTTGCTTTCTTGTGACCTGGCCGCAACACCACAGGATGGCTTCAGGCCCTAATCTGGTTCCGGCACGGCACGCTGAGCCTTTGGTTATTTCCTTTTCCTGGTGGGAAATGAGAGTTAAATTTGCCCGTCCAGACACCTCCAGCTAGTCTCTCATTGGTTCTCGCTATTCCTGTTCATCTTCCGCAGAAATTGCAAACTGGGCCAAACAGGAGGTTAAAGGCGCTGACTCTCCAAGTGGGGAGAGTGTTAGTAAAGCGTCTGGAATGTTGCACCCGAGTACCAGGGGAGGAAAACTGAGACATATTTGAACACGTCTCCCGTTCACATGGTTGATCATACTTGGGTTCCACATGCATGTTTTAGCTGAAGGAAGAATACCTTAAACCTGGAGAGTTAAGACCCGTGTAATGGGTACCATGCAATATGACTTCAAAGGGTCTTCATTTGCTCACCAAACCTCTCCAATCCTATCACGGCTGCGTTTATGCCCCTGTACACATGCTTGATTCTCTTTCGGAGACATAGCAATCCATAGGTTTTTAAGATACTTACTAGTCAGGTACATTCTTAGGCGTTTAATATGCGGTGTTGAGTCCATTTCGTTGAGCAAGGAGTAGCTCTTGTCTATTCCATATTTGACTTAAGGAACTTTATCTGTGCTCATTTCAATCTCTGGTTTTATGCAGCACCCCAACTCACCTTTCCCCTTAAGCAAGCATAAGTTGGTTTTCTAAATTTGAGACCCTGTTCTGTTTTGGAATGCAGTTCCTGTGTAGCCAAGTTTACATTCCGTGTATTAGTGATATCTTATGATGTTTCTTTTTCTGTGTGACTTATTTCAGTTAGAATCATTGTACCTGAATCCACTCATTATGCTGCTACGGGCCTGATGACATAGATTTCATTGCTGAGTGATACTGCATTGTACGTAAGTACCACAAGTTCTTTATCCATTTTTCACTTTCTGTGATATTGAACTTGTACGGTAAACGAGGTTCTTGTAAACGGAGGCGTCCCAAACTTTGGGGTGGCTGTGTCTTTTTGATTTTAATTTCCCTAAGCTATAGGACCATAAGTGGAAGTGCCGTAGGCTCTGTTGCTTTGTTTTTTAGATGTTTCAGGAAACACCATACACTTCTCCCGAGTGGTTGTTGGCAATTTACATCCCGCCCATCAGCATAACAAGGCTCCCAGTTCTCCATGGCCTGTCCTGCCTTTCTGGATTTTACACTTTTTTCAGATGGCCCTTTTGACTGGGGGGAAGTGAGACTTCATTGTAGTGCAGATTTCCTTTGCAAGCTTGCTTGGTTGGCCAAAAAGGGCGTATGCGTTTTTTCCTGAATATATTCAGGAAAAAAACGCATACGCCCTTTTTGGCCAAGTGCATCATTGTGGACGTTCTGCCTCTTTTCCTATGCTTTCAATGCAATTCCAGTCTACCTCCTGAAATCGGTTTCCTGCAATTCTGCCCCACTTTCAAGTCCTCTTGGCAGCCTTACTTCAGTCTATTTTTGGACGATAGCTGTCATTTATAACTCTGCAGGTTTGTGAATTACAGTGCCCCTGAGCTCCTTTCTTCAACTTGCTTTCTTTTGACCTGGCCGCAACACCGCAGGATGGCTTCAGGCCCTAATCTGGTTCTGGCACGGCACGCTGAGCCTTTGGTTATTTCCTCTTCCTGGTGGGAAATGAGAGTTAAATTTGCCCGTCCAGACACCTCCAGCTAGTCTCTCATTGGTTCTCCCTATTCCTGTTCATCTTCCGCAGAAATTGCAAACTGGGCCAAACAGGAGGTTAAAGGCGCTGACTCTCCAAGTGGGGAGAGTGTTAGTAAAGCGTCTGGAATGTTGCACCCGAGTACCAGGGGAGGAAAACTGAGACATATTTGAACACGTCTCCCGTTCACATGGTTGATCATACTTGGGTTCCACATGCATGTTTTAGCTGAAGGAAGAATACCTTAAACCTGGAGAGTTGAGACCCGTGTAATGGGTACCATGCAATATGACTTCAAAGGGTCTTCATTTGCTCACCGAACCTCTCCAATCCTATCACTGCTGCATTTATGCCCCTGTACACATGCTTGATTCTCTTTCGGAGACATAGCAATCCATAGGTTTTAAGATACTTACTAGTCAGGTACATTCTTAGGCGTTTAATATGCGGTGTTGAGTCCATTTCATTGAGCAAGGAGTAGCTCTTGTCTATTCCATATTTGACTTAAGGAACTTTATCTGTGCTCATTTCAATCTCTGGTTTTATGCAGCACCCCAACTCACCTTTCCCCTTAAGCAAGCATAAGTTGGTTTTCTAAATTTGAGACCCTGTTCTGTTCTGTAATTCAGTTCCTGTGTAGCCAAGTTTACATTCCGTGTATTACTGATATCTTATGATGTTTCTTTTTCTGTGTGACTTACTTCAGTTAGAATCATCATACCTGAATCCACTCATTGTGCTGCTAAGGGCCTGATGACACAGATTTCATTGCTGAGTGATATTGCTTTGTAAGTAAATACCACAACTTCTTTATCCATTTTTCACTTTCTGCGATGTTGAACTTGTACTGTAAACGAGGTTCTTGTAAACGGAGCCGTTCCAAACTTTGGGGTGGCTGTGTCTTTTGGATTTTAATTTCCCTAAGCTATAGGACCATAAGTGGAAGTGCCCTAGGTTCTGTTGCTTTGTTTTTTAGATGTTTCAGGAAACACCATACACTTCTCCCGAGTGGTTGTTGGCAATTTACATCCCGCCCATCAGCATAACAAGGCTCCCAGTTCTCCATGGCCTGTCCTGCCTTTCTGGATTTTACACTTTTTTCAGATGGCCCTTTTGACCGGGGGGAAGTGAGACTTCATTGTAGTGCAGATTTCCTTTGCAAGCTTGCTTGGTTGGCCAAAAAGGACGTATGCGTTTTTTCCTGAATATATTCAGGAAAAAACGCATACGCCCTTTTTGGCCAAGTGCATCATTGTGGACGTTCTGCCTCTTTTCCTATGCTTTCAATGCAATTCCAGTCTACCTCCTGAAATCGGTTTCCTGCAATTCTGCCCCGCTTTCAAGTCCTCTTGGCAGCCTTACTTCAGTCTATTTTTGGACGATAGCTGTCATTTATAACTCTGCAGGTTTGTGCATTACAGTGCCCCAGAGCTCCTTTCTTCAACTTGCTTTCTTGTGACCTGGCCGCAACACCACAGGATGGCTTCAGGCCCTAATCTGGTTCCGGCACGGCACGCTGAGCCTTTGGTTATTTCCTTTTCCTGGTGGGAAATGAGAGTTAAATTTGCCCGTCCAGACACCTCCAGCTAGTCTCTCATTGGTTCTCGCTATTCCTGTTCATCTTCCGCAGAAATTGCAAACTGGGCCAAACAGGAGGTTAAAGGCGCTGACTCTCCAAGTGGGGAGAGTGTTAGTAAAGCATCTGGAATGTTGCACCCGAGTACCAGGGGAGGAAAACTGAGACATATTTGAACACGTCTCCCGTTCACATGGTTGATCATACTTGGGTTCCACATGCATGTTTTAGCTGAAGGAAGAATACCTTAAACCTGGAGAGTTAAGACCCGTGTAATGGGTACCATGCAATATGACTTCAAAGGGTCTTCATTTGCTCACCGAACCTCTCCAATCCTATCACTGCTGCGTTTATGCCCCTGTACACATGCTTGATTCTCTTTCGGAGACATAGCAATCCATAGGTTTTTAAGATACTTACTAGTCAGGTACATTCTTAGGCGTTTAATATGCGGTGTTGAGTCCATTTCGTTGAGCAAGGAGTAGCTCTTGTCTATTCCATATTTGACTTAAGGAACTTTATCTGTGCTCATTTCAATCTCTGGTTTTATGCAGCACCCCAACTCACCTTTCCCCTTAAGCAAGCATAAGATGGTTTTCTAAATTTGAGACCCTGTTCTGTTTTGGAATGCAGTTCCTGTGTAGCCAAGTTTACATTCCGTGTATTAGTGATATCTTATGATGTTTCTTTTTCTGTGTAACTTATTTCAGTTAGAATCATTGTACCTGAATCCATTCATTATGCTGCTATGGGCCTGATGACATAGATTTCATTGCTGAGTGATACTGCATTGTACGTAAGTACCACAAGTTCTTTATCCATTTTTCACTTTCTGTGATACGGAACTTGTACGGTAAACGAGGTTCTTGTAAACGGAGGCATCCCAAACTTTGGGGTGGCTGTGTCTTTTTGATTTTAATTTTCCTAAGCTATAGGACCATAAGTGGAAGTGCCCTGGGCTCTGTTGCTTTGTTTTTTAGATGTTTCAGGAAACACCATACACTTCTCCGGAGTGGTTGTTGGCAATTTACATCCCGCCCATCAGCATAACAAGGCTCCCAGTTCTCCATGGCCTGTCCTGCCTTTCTGGATTTTACACTTTTTTCAGATGGCTCTTTTGACTGGGGGGAAGTGAGACTTCATTGTAGTGCAGATTTCCTTTGCAAGCTTGCTTGGTTGGCCAAAAAGGGCGTATGCGTTTTTTCCTGAATATATTCAGGAAAAAACGCATACGCCCTTTTTGGCCAAGTGCATCATTGTGGACGTTCTGCCTCTTTTCCTATGCTTTCAATGCAATTCCAGTCTACCTCCTGAAATCGGTTTCCTGCAATTCTGCCCCGCTTTCAAGTCCTCTTGGCAGCCTTACTTCAGTCTATTTTTGGACGATAGCTGTCATTTATAACTCTGCAGGTTTGTGAATTACAGTGCCCCTGAGCTCCTTTCTTCAACTTGCTTTCTTGTGACCTGGCAGCAACACCGCAGGATGGCTTCAGGCCCTAATCTGGTTCCGGCACGGCACGCTGAGCCTTTGGTTATTTCCTCTTCCTGGTGGGAAATGAGAGTTAAATTTGCCCGTCCAGACACCTCCAGCTAGTCTCTCATTGGTTCTCGCTATTCCTGTTCATCTTCCGCAGAAATTGCAAACTGGGCCAAACAGGAGGTTAAAGGCGCTGACTCTCCAAGTGGGGAGAGTGTTAGTAAAGCGTCTGGAATGTTGCACCCGAGTACTAGGGGAGGAAAACTGAGACATATTTGAACACGTCTCCCGTTCACATGGTTGATCATACTTGGGTTCCACATGCATGTTTTAGCTGAAGGAAGAATACCTTAAACCTGGAGAGTTGAGACCCGTGTAATGGGTACCATGCAATATGACTTCAAAGGGTCTTCATTTGCTCACCGAACCTCTCCAATCCTATCACTGCTGCGTTTATGCCCCTGTACACATGCTTGATTCTCTTTCGGAGACATAGCAATCCATAGGTTTTAAGATACTTACTAGTCAGGTACATTCTTAGGCGTTTAATATGCGGTGTTGAGTCCATTTCGTTGAGCAAGGAGTAGCTCTTGTCTATTCCATATTTGACTTAAGGAACTTTATCTGTGCTCATTTCAATCTCTGGTTTTATGCAACACCCCAACTCACCTTTCCCCTTAAGCAAGCATAAGTTGGTTTTCTAAATTTGAGACCCTGTTCTGTTCTGTAATTCAGTTCCTGTGTAGCCAAGTTTACATTCCGTGTATTACTGATATCTTATGATGTTTCTTTTTCTGTGTGACTTACTTCAGTTAGAATCATCATACCTGAATCCACTCATTGTGCTGCTAAGGGCCTGATGACACAGATTTCATTGCTGAGTGATATTGCTTTGTAAGTAAATACCACAACTTCTTTATCCATTTTTCACTTTCTGCGATGTTGAACTTGTACTGTAAACGAGGTTCTTGTAAACGGAGCCGTTCCAAACTTTGGGGTGGCTGTGTCTTTTGGATTTTAATTTCCCTAAGCTATAGGACCATAAGTGGAAGTGCCCTAGGTTCTGTTGCTTTGTTTTTTAGATGTTTCAGGAAACACCATACACTTCTCCCGAGTGGTTGTTGGCAATTTACATCCCGCCCATCAGCATAACAAGGCTCCCAGTTCTCCATGGCCTGTCCTGCCTTTCTGGATTTTACACTTTTTTCAGATGGCCCTTTTGACCCGGGGGAAGTGAGACTTCATTGTAGTGCAGATTTCCTTTGCAAGCTTGCTTGGTTGGCCAAAAAGGACGTATGCGTTTTTTCCTGAATATATTCAGGAAAAAACGCATACGCCCTTTTTGGCCAAGTGCATCATTGTGGACGTTCTGCCTCTTTTCCTATGCTTTCAATGCAATTCCAGTCTACCTCCTGAAATCGGTTTCCTGCAATTCTGCCCCGCTTTCAAGTCCTCTTGGCAGCCTTACTTCAGTCTATTTTTGGACGATAGCTGTCATTTATAACTCTGCAGGTTTGTGCATTACAGTGCCCCAGAGCTCCTTTCTTCAACTTGCTTTCTTGTGACCTGGCCGCAACACCACAGGATGGCTTCAGGCCCTAATCTGGTTCCGGCACGGCACGCTGAGCCTTTGGTTATTTCCTTTTCCTGGTGGGAAATGAGAGTTAAATTTGCCCGTCCAGACACCTCCAGCTAGTCTCTCATTGGTTCTCGCTATTCCTGTTCATCTTCCGCAGAAATTGCAAACTGGGCCAAACAGGAGGTTAAAGGCGCTGACTCTCCAAGTGGGGAGAGTGTTAGTAAAGCATCTGGAATGTTGCACCCGAGTACCAGGGGAGGAAAACTGAGACATATTTGAACACGTCTCCCGTTCACATGGTTGATCATACTTGGGTTCCACATGCATGTTTTAGCTGAAGGAAGAATACCTTAAACCTGGAGAGTTAAGACCCGTGTAATGGGTACCATGCAATATGACTTCAAAGGGTCTTCATTTGCTCACCGAACCTCTCCAATCCTATCACTGCTGCGTTTATGCCCCTGTACACATGCTTGATTCTCTTTCGGAGACATAGCAATCCATAGGTTTTTAAGATACTTACTAGTCAGGTACATTCTTAGGCGTTTAATATGCGGTGTTGAGTCCATTTCGTTGAGCAAGGAGTAGCTCTTGTCTATTCCATATTTGACTTAAGGAACTTTATCTGTGCTCATTTCAATCTCTGGTTTTATGCAGCACCCCAACTCACCTTTCCCCTTAAGCAAGCATAAGATGGTTTTCTAAATTTGAGACCCTGTTCTGTTTTGGAATGCAGTTCCTGTGTAGCCAAGTTTACATTCCGTGTATTAGTGATATCTTATGATGTTTCTTTTTCTGTGTAACTTATTTCAGTTAGAATCATTGTACCTGAATCCATTCATTATGCTGCTATGGGCCTGATGACATAGATTTCATTGCTGAGTGATACTGCATTGTACGTAAGTACCACAAGTTCTTTATCCATTTTTCACTTTCTGTGATACGGAACTTGTACGGTAAACGAGGTTCTTGTAAACGGAGGCATCCCAAACTTTGGGGTGGCTGTGTCTTTTTGATTTTAATTTTCCTAAGCTATAGGACCATAAGTGGAAGTGCCCTGGGCTCTGTTGCTTTGTTTTTTAGATGTTTCAGGAAACACCATACACTTCTCCGGAGTGGTTGTTGGCAATTTACATCCCGCCCATCAGCATAACAAGGCTCCCAGTTCTCCATGGCCTGTCCTGCCTTTCTGGATTTTACACTTTTTTCAGATGGCTCTTTTGACTGGGGGGAAGTGAGACTTCATTGTAGTGCAGATTTCCTTTGCAAGCTTGCTTGGTTGGCCAAAAAGGGCGTATGCGTTTTTTCCTGAATATATTCAGGAAAAAACGCATACGCCCTTTTTGGCCAAGTGCATCATTGTGGACGTTCTGCCTCTTTTCCTATGCTTTCAATGCAATTCCAGTCTACCTCCTGAAATCGGTTTCCTGCAATTCTGCCCCGCTTTCAAGTCCTCTTGGCAGCCTTACTTCAGTCTATTTTTGGACGATAGCTGTCATTTATAACTCTGCAGGTTTGTGAATTACAGTGCCCCTGAGCTCCTTTCTTCAACTTGCTTTCTTGTGAACTGGCAGCAACACCGCAGGATGGCTTCAGGCCCTAATCTGGTTCCGGCACGGCACGCTGAGCCTTTGGTTATTTCCTCTTCCTGGTGGGAAATGAGAGTTAAATTTGCCCGTCCAGACACCTCCAGCTAGTCTCTCATTGGTTCTCGCTATTCCTGTTCATCTTCCGCAGAAATTGCAAACTGGGCCAAACAGGAGGTTAAAGGCGCTGACTCTCCAAGTGGGGAGAGTGTTAGTAAAGCGTCTGGAATGTTGCACCCGAGTACCAGGGGAGGAAAACTGAGACATATTTGAACACGTCTCCCGTTCACATGGTTGATCATACTTGGGTTCCACATGCATGTTTTAGCTGAAGGAAGAATACCTTAAACCTGGAGAGTTAAGACCCGTGTAATGGGTACCATGCAATATGACTTCAAAGGGTCTTCATTTGCTCACCGAACCTCTCCAATCCTATCACTGCTGCGTTTATGCCCCTGTACACATGCTTGATTCTCTTTCGGAGACATAGCAATCCATAGGTTTTTAAGATACTTACTAGTCAGGTACATTCTTAGGCGTTTAATATGCGGTGTTGAGTCCATTTCGTTGAGCAAGGAGTAGCTCTTGTCTATTCCATATTTGACTTAAGGAACTTTATCTGTGCTCATTTCAATCTCTGGTTTTATGCAGCACCCCAACTCACCTTTCCCCTTAAGCAAGCATAAGTTGGTTTTCTAAATTTGAGACCCTGTTCTGTTTTGGAATGCAGTTCCTGTGTAGCCAAGTTTACATTCCGTGTATTAGTGATATCTTATGATGTTTCTTTTTCTGTGTGACTTATTTCAGTTAGAATCATTGTACCTGAATCCATTCATTATGCTGCTACGGGCCTGATGACATAGATTTCATTGCTGAGTGATACTGCATTGTACGTAAGTACCACAAGTTCTTTATCCATTTTTCACTTTCTGTGATATTGAACTTGTACGGTAAACGAGGTTCTTGTAAACGGAGGCGTCCCAAACTTTGGGGTGGCTGTGTCTTTTTGATTTTAATTTCCCTAAGCTATAGGACCATAAGTGGAAGTGCCCTAGGCTCTGTTGCTTTGTTTTTTAGATGTTTCAGGAAACACCATACACTTCTCCCGAGTGGTTGTTGGCAATTTACATCCCGCCCATCAGCATAACAAGGCTCCCAGTTCTCCATGGCCTGTCCTGCCTTTCTGGATTTTACACTTTTTTCAGATGGCTCTTTTGACCGGGGGGAAGTGAGACTTCATTGTAGTGCAGATTTCCTTTGCAAGCTTGCTTGGTTGGCCAAAAAGGGCGTATGCGTTTTTTCCTGAATATATTCAGGAAAAAACGCATACGCCCTTTTTGGCCAAGTGCATCATTGTGGACGTTCTGCCTCTTTTCCTATGCTTTCAGTGCAATTCCAGTCTACCTCCTGAAATCGGTTTCCTGCAATTCTGCCCCGCTTTCAAGTCCTCTTGGCAGCCTTACTTCAGTCTATTTTTGGACGATAGCTGTCATTTATAACTCTGCAGGTTTGTGAATTACAGTGCCCCTGAGCTCCTTTCTTCAACTTGCTTTCTTTTGACCTGGCCGCAACACCGCAGGATGGCTTCAGGCCCTAATCTGGTTCCGGCACGGCACGCTGAGCCTTTGGTTATTTCCTCTTCCTGGTGGGAAATGAGAGTTAAATTTGCCCGTCCAGACACCTCCAGCTAGTCTCTCATTGGTTCTCGCTATTCCTGTTCATCTTCCGCAGAAATTGCAAACTGGGCCAAACAGGAGTTTAAAGGCGCTGACTCTTCAAGTGGGGAGAGTGTTAGTAAAGCGTCTGGAATGTTGCACCCGAGTACCAGGGGAGGAAAACTGAGACATATTTGAACACGTCTCCCGTTCACATGGTTGATCATACTTGGGTTCCACATGCATGTTTTAGCTGAAGGAAGAATACCTTAAACCTGGAGAGTTGAGACCCGTGTAATGGGTACCATGCAATATGACTTCAAAGGGTCTTCATTTGCTCACCGAACCTCTCCAATCCTATCACTGCTGCGTTTATGCCCCTGTACACATGCTTGATTCTCTTTCGGAGACATAGCAATCCATAGGTTTTAAGATACTTACTAGTCAGGTACATTCTTAGGCGTTTAATATGCGGTGTTGAGTCCATTTCGTTGAGCAAGGAGTAGCTCTTGTCTATTCCATATTTGACTTAAGGAACTTTATCTGTGCTCATTTCAATCTCTGGTTTTATGCAGCACCCCAACTCACCTTTCCCCTTAAGCAAGCATAAGTTGGTTTTCTAAATTTGAGACCCTGTTCTGTTCTGTAATTCAGTTCCTGTGTAGCCAAGTTTACATTCCGTGTATTACTGATATCTTATGATGTTTCTTTTTCTGTGTGACTTACTTCAGTTAGAATCATCATACCTGAATCCACTCATTGTGCTGCTAAGGGCCTGATGACACAGATTTCATTGCTGAGTGATATTGCTTTGTAAGTAAATACCACAACTTCTTTATCCATTTTTCACTTTCTGCGATGTTGAACTTGTACTGTAAATGAGGTTCTTGTAAACGGAGCCGTTCCAAACTTTGGGGTGGCTGTGTCTTTTTGATTTTAATTTCCCTAAGCTATAGGACCATAAGTGGAAGTGCCCTAGGTTCTGTTGCTTTGTTTTTTAGATGTTTCAGGAAACACCATACACTTCTCCCGAGTGGTTGTTGGCAATTTACATCCCGCCCATCAGCATAACAAGGCTCCCAGTTCTCCATGGCCTGTCCTGCCTTTCTGGATTTTACACTTTTTTCAGATGGCCCTTTTGACCGGGGGGAAGTGAGACTTCATTGTAGTGCAGATTTCCTTTGCAAGCTTGCTTGGTTGGCCAAAAAGGGCGTATGCGTTTTTTCCTGAATATATTCAGGAAAAAACGCATACGCCCTTTTTGGCCAAGTGCATCATTGTGGACGTTCTGCCTCTTTTCCTATGCTTTCAATGCAATTCCAGTCTACCTCCTGAAATCAGTTTCCTGCAATTCTGCCCCGCTTTCAAGTCCTCTTGGCAGCCTTACTTCAGTCTATTTTTGGACGATAGCTGTCATTTATAACTCTGCAGGTTTGTGCATTACAGTGCCCCTGAGCTCCTTTCTTCAACTTGCTTTCTTGTGACCTGGCCGCAACACCACAGGATGGCTTCAGGCCCTAATCTAGTTCTGGCACGGCACGCTGAGCCTTTGGTTATTTCCTTTTCCTGGTGGGAAATGAGAGTTAAATTTGCCCGTCCAGACACCTCCAGCTAGTCTCTCATTGGTTCTCGCTATTCCTGTTCATCTTCCGCAGAAATTGCAAACTGGGCCAAACAGGAGGTTAAAGGCGCTGACTCTCCAAGTGGGGAGAGTGTTAGTAAAGCGTCTGGAATGTTGCACCCGAGTACCAGGGGAGAAAACTGAGACATATTTGAACACGTCTCCCATTCACATGGTTGATCATACTCGGGTTCCACATGCATGTTTTAGCTGAAGGAAGAATACCTTAAACCTGGAGAGTTAAGACTCGTGTAATGGGTACCATGCAATATGACTTCAAAGGGTCTTCATTTGCTCACCGAACCTCTCCAATCCTATCACTGCTGTGTTTATGCCCCTGTACACATGCTTGATTCTCTTTCGGAGACATAGCAATCCATAGGTTTTTAAGATACTTACTAGTCAGGTACATTCTTAGGCGTTTAATATGCGGTGTTGAGTCCATTTTGTTGAGCAAGGAGTAGCTCTTGTCTATTCCATATTTGACTTAAGGAACTTTATCTGTGCTCATTTCAATCTCTGGTTTTATGCAGCACCCCAACTCACCTTTACCCTTAAGCAAGCATAAGTTGGTTTTCTAAATTTGAGACCCTGTTCTGTTCTGTAATTCAGTTCCTGTGTAGCCAAGTTTACATTCCGTGTATTACTGATATCTTATGATGTTTCTTTTTCTGTGTGACTTACTTCAGTTAGAATCATCATACCTGAATCCACTCATTGTGCTGCTAAGGGCCTGATGACACAGATTTCATTGCTGAGTGATATTGCTTTGTAAGTAAATACCACAACTTCTTTATCCATTTTTCACTTTCTGCAATGTTGAACTTGTACTGTAAACGAGGTTCTTGTAAACAGAGGCGTCCCAAACTTTGGGGTGGCTGTGTCTTATTGATTTTAATTTCCCTAAGCTATAGGACCATAAGTGGAAGTGCCCTAGGTTCTGTTGCTTTGTTTTTTAGATGTTTCAGGAAACACCATACAATTCTCCCGAGTGGTTGTTGGCAATTTACATCCCGCCCATCAGCATAACAAGGCTCCCAGTTCTCCATGGCCTGTCCTGCCTTTCTGGATTTTACACTTTTTTCAGATGGCCCTTTTGACCGGGGGGAAGTGAGACTTCATTGTAGTGCAGATTTCCTTTGCAAGCTTGCTTGGTTGGCCAAAAAGGGCGTATGCGTTTTTTCCTGAATATATTCAGGAAAAAACGCATACGCCCTTTTTGGCCAAGTGCATCATTGTGGACGTTCTGCCTCTTTTCCTATGCTTTCAATGCAATTCCAGTCTACCTCCTGAAATCGGTTTCCTGCAATTCTGCCCTGCTTTCAAGTCCTCTTGGCAGCCTTACTTCAGTCTATTTTTGGACGATAGCTGTCATTTATAACTCTGCAGGTTTGTGAATTACAGTGCCCCTGAGCTCCTTTGTTCAACTCGCTTTCTTTTGAGCTGGCCGCAACACCGCAGGATGGCTTCAGGCTCTAATCTGGTTCCGGTACGGCACGCTGAGCCTTTGGTTATTTCCTCTTCCTGGTGGGAAATGAGAGTTAAATTTGCCCGTCCAGACACCTCCAGCTAGGCTCTCATTGGTTCTCGCTATTCCTGTTCATCTTCCGCAGAAATTGCAAACTGGGCCAAACAGGAGGTTAAAGGCGCTGACTCTCCAAGTGGGGAGAGTGTTAGTAAAGCGTCTGGAATGTTGCACCCGAGTACCAGGGGAGGAAAACTGAGACATATTTGAACACGTCTCCCGTTCACATGGTTGATCAAACTTGGGTTCCACATGCATGTTTTAGCTGAAGGAAGAATACCTAAAACCTGGGTAATTGGAACCCGTGGAATGGGTACCATGCAATATGACTTCAAAGGGTCTTCATTTGCTCACCGAACCTCTCCAATCCTATCACTGCTGCGTTTATGCCCCTGTACACATGCTTGATTCTCTTTCGGAGACATAGCAATCCATAGGTTTTAAGATACTTACTAGTCAGGTACATTCTTAGGCGTTTAATATGCGGTGTTGAGTCCATTTCGTTGAGCAAGGAGTAGCTCTTGTCTATTCCATATTTGGCTTAAGGAACTTTATCTGTGCTCATTTCAATCTCTGGTTTTATACAGCAACCCAACTCACCTTTCCCCTTAAGCAAGCATAAGTGGGTTTTCTAAATTTGAGACCCTGTTCTGTTTTGGAATTCAGTTCCTGTGTAGCCAAGTTTACATTCCGTGTATTAGTGATATCTTATGATGTTTCTTTTTCTGTGTGACTTATTACAGTTAGAATCATCGTACCTGAATCTACTCATTATGCTGCTACGGGCCTGATGACATAGATTTCATTGCTGAGTGATACTGCATTGTACGTAAGTACCACATGTTCTTTATCCATTTTTCACTTTCTGCGATGTTGAACTTGTACTGTAAACGAGGTTCTTGTAAACAGAGCCGTTCCAAACTTTGGGGTGGCTGTGTCTTTTTGATTTTAATTTCCCTAAGCTATAGGACCATAAGTGGAAGTGCCCTAGGCTCTGTTGCTTTGTTTTTTAGATGTTTCAGGAAACACCATACACTTCTCCCAAGTGTCTGTTGGCAATTTACATCCCGCCCATCAGCATAACAAGGCTCCCAGTTCTCAATGGCCTGTTGCCTTTCTGGATTTTACACTTTTTTCAGATGGCCCTTTTGACCGGGGGGAAGTGAGACTTCATTGTAGTGCAGATTTCCTTTGCAAGCTTGCTTGGTTGGCCAAAAAGGGCGTATGCGTTTTTTCCTGAATATATTCAGGAAAAAACGCATACGCCCTTTTTGGCCAAGTGCATCATTGTGGACGTTCTGCCTCTTTTCCTATGCTTTCAATGCAATTCCAGTCTAACTCCTGAAATCGGTTTCCTGCAATTCTGCCCCGCTTTCAAGTCCTCTTGGCAGCCTTACTTCAGTCTACTTTTGGACGATAGCTGTCATTTATAAGTCTGCAGGTTTGTGAATTACAGTGCCCCTGAGCTCCTTTCTTCAACTCGCTTTCTTGTGACCTGGCTGCAACACCGCAGGATGGCTTCAGGCCCTAATCTGGTTCCGGCCCGGCATGCTGAGCCTTTGGTTAATTCCTCTTCCTGGTGGGAAATGAGAGTTAAATTTGCCCGTCCAGACACCTCCAGCTAGCCTCTCATTGGTTCTCGCTATTCCTGTTCATCTTCCGCAGAAATTGCAAACTGGGCCAAACAGGAGGTTAAAGGGACTGACTCTCCAAGTCGGGAGAGTGTTAGTAAAGCGTCTGGAATGTTGCACCCGAGTACCAGGGGAGGAAAACTGAGACATATTTGAACACGTCTCCCGTTCACATGGTTGATCATACTCTGGGTTCCACATGCATGTTTTTGCTGAAGGAAGAATACCTTAAACCTGGAGAGTTGAGACCCGTGTAATGGGTACCATGCAATATAACTTCTAAGGGTCTTCATTTGCTCACGGAACCTCTCCAATCCTATCACTGCTGTGTTTATTCCCCTGTACACACGCTTGATTCTCTTTTGGAGACATAGCAATCCATAGGTTTTAAGATACTTACTAGTCAGGTACATTCTTAGGCGTTTAATATGGGGTTTTGAGTCCATTTCGTTGAGCAAGGAGTAGCTCTTGTCTATTCCATATTTGGCTTAAGGAACTTTATCTGTGCTCATTTCAATCTCTGGTTTTATGCAGCACCCCAACTCACCTTTCCCCTTAAGCAAGCATAAGTTGGTTTTCTAAATTTGAGACCCTGTTCTGTTCTGTAATTCAGTTCCTGTGTAGCCAAGTTTACATTCCGTGTATTACTGATATCTTATGATGTTTCTTTTTCTGTGTGACTTATTTCAGTTAGAATCATCATACCTGAATCCACTCATTGTGATGCTAAGGGCCTGATGACATAGAATTCATTGCTGAGTGATATTGCTTTGTAAGTAAATACCACAACTTCTTTATCCATTTCTCACTTTCTGCGATGTTGAACTTGTACTGTAAACTAGGTTCTTGTAAACAGAGGCGTCCCAAACTTTGGGGTGGCTGTGTCTTTTTGATTTTAATTTCCCTAAGCTATAGGTCCATAAGTGGCAGTGCCCTAGGCTCTGTTGCTTTGTTTTTTAGATGTTTCAGGAAACACCATACACTTCTCCCGAGTGTCTGTTGGCAATTTACATCCCGCCCATCAGCATAACAAGGCTCCCAGTTCTCCATGGCCTGTCCTGCCTTTCTGGATTTTACACTTTTTTCAGATGGCCCTTTTGACCGGGGGGAAGTGAGACTTCATTGTAGTGCAGATTTCCTTTGCAAGCTTGCTTGGTTGGCCAAAAAGGGCGTATGCGTTTTTTCCTGAATATATTCAGGAAAAAACGCATACGCCCTTTTTGGCCAAGTGCATCATTGTGGACGTTCTGCCTCTTTTCCTATGCTTTCAATGCAATTCCAGTCTACCTCCTGAAATCGGTTTCCTGCAATTCTGCCCCGCTTTCAAGTCCTCTTGGCAGCCTTACTTCAGTCTATTTTTGGACGATAGCTGTCATTTATAACTCTGCAGGTTTGTGAATTACAGTGCCCCTGAGCTCCTTTCTTCAACTCGCTTTCTTG
The DNA here is from genome assembly GCF_949987515.2 of Delphinus delphis. NCBI lineage: Eukaryota > Metazoa > Chordata > Mammalia > Artiodactyla > Delphinidae > Delphinus > Delphinus delphis. The sequence continues at coordinate 26,624 of NW_027192918.1, read as the reverse complement.
TGACCTGGCCGCAACACCGCAGGATGGCTTCAGGCCCTAATCTGGTTCCGGCACGGCACGCTGAGCCTTTGGTTATTTCCTCTTCCTGGTGGGAAATGAGAGTTAAATTTGCCCGTCCAGACACCTCCAGCTAGTCTCTCATTGGTTCTCGCTATTCCTGTTCATCTTCCGCAGAAATTGCAAACTGGGCCAAACAGGAGGTTAAAGGGACTGACTCTCCAAGTCGGGAGAGTGTTAGTAAAGCGTCTGGAATGTTGCACCCGAGTACCAGGGTACGAAAACTGAGACATATTTGAACACGTCTCCCGATCAAATGGTTGATCATACTCTAGGTTCCACATGCATGTTTTAGCTGAAGGAAGAATACCTTAAACCTGGGTAGTTGAAACCCGTGGAATGGGTACCATGCAATATGACTTCAAAGGGTCTTCATTTGCTCACCGAACCTCTCCAATCCTATCACTGCTGCATTTATGCCCCTGTACACATGCTTGATTCTCTTTCGGAGACATAGCAAACCATAGGTTTTAAGATACTTACTAGTCAGGTACATTCTTAGGCGTTTAATATGCGGTGTTGAGTCCATTTCGTTGAGCAAGGAGTAGCTCTTGTCTATTCCATATTTGACTTAAGGAACTTTATCTGTGCTCATTTCAATCTCTGGTTTTATGCAGCACCCCAACTCACCTTTCCCCTTAAGCAAGCATAAGTTGGTTTTCTAAATTTGAGACCCTGTTCTGTTCTGTAATTCAGTTCCTCTGTAGCCAAGTTTACATTCCGTGTATTACTGATATCTTATGATGTTTCTTTTTCTGTGTGACTTACTTCAGTTAGAATCATCATACCTGAATCCACTCATTGTGCTGCTAAGGGCCTGATGACACAGATTTCATTGCTGAGTGATATTGCTTTGTAAGTAAATACCACAACTTCTTTATCCATTTTTCACTTTCTGCGATGTTGAACTTGTACTGTAAACGAGGTTCTTGTAAACAGAGGCGTCCCAAACTTTGGGGTGGCTGTGTCTTTTTGATTTTAATTTCCCTAAGCTATAGGACCATAAGTGGAAGTGCCCTAGGTTCTGTTGCTTTGTTTTTTAGATGTTTCAGGAAACACCATACACTTCTCCCGAGTGGTTGTTGGCAATTTACATGCCGCCCGTCAGCATAACAAGGCTCCCAGTTCTCCATGGCCTGTCCTGCCTTTCTGGATTTTACACTTTTTTCAGATGGCCCTTTTGACCGGGGGGAAGTGAGACTTCATTGTAGTGCAGATTTCCTTTGCAAGCTTGCTTGGTTGGCCAAAAAGGGCGTATGCGTTTTTTCCTGAATATATTCAGGAAAAAACGCATACGCCCTTTTTGGCCAAGTGCATCATTGTGGACGTTCTGCCTCTTTTCCTATGCTTTCAATGCAATTCCAGTCTACCTCCTGAAATCGGTTTCCTGCAATTCTGCCCCGCTTTCAAGTCCTCTTGGCAGCCTTACTTCAGTCTATTTTTGGACGATAGCTGTCATTTATAACTCTGCAGGTTTGTGAATTACAGTGCCCCTGAGCTCCTTTCTTCAACTCGCTTTCTTGTGACCTGGCCGCAACACCGCAGGATGGCTTCAGGCCCTAATCTGGTTCCGGTACGGCACGCTGAGCCTTTGGTTATTTCCTCTTCCTGGTGGGAAATGAGAGTTAAATTTGCCCGTCCAGACACCTCCAGCTAGCCTCTCATTGGTTCTCGCTATTCCTGTTCATCTTCCGCAGAAATTGCAAACTGGGCCAAACAGGAGGTTAAAGGCGCTGACTCTCCAAGTGGGGAGAGTGTTAGTAAAGCGTCTGGAATGTTGCACCCGAGTACCAGGGGAGGAAAACTGAGACATATTTGAACACGTCTCCCGTTCACATGGTTGATCATACTTGGGTTCCACATGCATGTTTTAGCTGAAGGAAGAATACCTTAAACCTGGAGAGTTGAGACCCGTGGAATGGGTACCATGCAATATGACTTCAAAGGGTCTTCATTTGCTCACCGAACCTCTCCAATCCTATCACTGCTGCATTTATGCCCCTGTACACACGCTTGGTTCTCTTTTGGAGACATAGCAATCCATAGGTTTTAAGATACTTACTAGTCAGGTACATTCTTAGGCGTTTAATATGCGGTGTTGAGTCCATTTCGTTGAGCAAGGAGTAGCTCTTGTCTATTCCATATTTGGCTTAAGGAACTTTATGTGTGCTCATTTCAATCTCTGGTTTTATTCAGCACCCCAACTCACCTTTCCCCTTAAGCAAGCATAAGTTGGTTTTCTAAATTTGAGACCCTGTTCTGTTTTGGAATGCAGTTCCTGTGTAGCCAAGTTTACATTCCGTGTATTAGTGATATCTTATGATGTTTCTTTTTCTGTGTGACTTATTTCAGTTAGAATCATCGTACCTGAATCCACTCATTGTGCTGCTACGGGCCTGATGACATAGATTTCATTGCTGAGTGATACTGCATTGTACGTAAGTACCACAAGTTCTTTATCCATTTTTCACTTTCTGTGATATTGAACTTGTACGGTAAACGAGGTTCTTGTAAATGGAGGCGTCCCAAACTTTAGGGTGGCTGTGTCTTTTTGATTTTAATTTCCCTAAGCTATAGGACCATAAGTGGAAGTGCCCTAGGCTCTGTTGCTTTGTTTTTTAGATGTTTCAGGAAACACCATACACTTCTCCCGAGTGTCTGTTGGCAATTTACATACCGCCCATCAGCATAACAAGGCTCCCAGTTCTCCATGGCCTGTCCTGCCTTTCTGGATTTTACACTTTTTTCAGATGGCCCTTTTGACCGGGGGGAAGTGAGACTTCATTGTAGTGCAGATTTCCTTTGCAAGCTTGCTTGGTTGGCCAAAAAGGGCGTATGCGTTTTTTCCTGAATATATTCAGGAAAAAACGCATACGCCCTTTTTGGCCAAGTGCATCATTGTGGACGTTCTGCCTCTTTTCCTATGCTTTCAATGCAATTGCAGTCTATCTCCTGAAATCGGTTTCCTGCAATTCTGCCCCGCTTTCAAGTCCTCTTGGCAGCCTTACTTCAGTCTATTTTTGGACGATAGCTGTCATTTATAACTCTGCAGGTTTGTGAATTACAGTGCCCCTGAGCTCCTTTCTTCAACTCGCTTTCTTGTGACCTGGCCGCAACACCGCAGGATGGCTTCAGGCCCTAATCTGGTTCTGGCACGGCACGCTGAGCCTTTGGTTATTTCCTCTTCCTGGTGGGAAATGAGAGTTAAATTTGCCCGTCCAGACACCTCCAGCTAGTCTCTCATTGGTTCTCGCTATTCCTGTTCATCTTCCGCAGAAATTGCAAACTGGGCCAAACAGGAGGTTAAAGGCGCTGACTCTCCAAGTGGGGAGAGTGTTAGTAAAGCGTCTGGAATGTTGCACCCGAGTACCAGGGGAGGAAAACTGAGACATATTTGAACACGTCTCCCGTTCACATGGTTGATCATACTTGGGTTCCACATGCATGTTTTAGCTGAAGGAAGAATACCTTAAACCTGGGTAGTTGAAACCCATGGAAAGGGTACCATGCAATATGACTTCAAAGGGTCTTCATTTGCTCACCGAACCTCTCCAATCTTATCACTGCTGTGTTTATGCCCCTGTACACATGCTTGATTCTCTTTCGGAGACATAGCAATCCATAGGTTTTAAGATACTTACTAGTCAGGTACATTCTTAGGCGTTTAATATGCGGTGTTGAGTCCATTTCGTTGAGCAAGGAGTAGCTCTTGTCTATTCCATATTTGGCTTAAGGAACTTTATCTGTGCTCATTTCAATCTCTGGTTTTATGCAGCAACCCAACTCACCTTTCCCCTTAAGCAAGCATAAGTGGGTTTTCTAAATTTGAGACCCTGTTCTGTTCTGTAATTCAGTTCCTATGTAGCCAAGTTTATATTCCGTGTATTACTGATATCTTATGATGTTTCTTTTTCTGTGTGACTTACTTCAGTTAGAATCATCATACCTGAATCCACTCATTGTGCTGCTACGGGCCTGATGACACAGATTTCATTGCTGAGTGATATTGCTTTGTAAGTAAATACCACAACTTCTTTATCCATTTTTCACTTTCTGCGATGTTGAACTTGTACTGTAAACGAGGTTCTTGTAAACGGAGCTGTTCCAAACTTTGGGGTGGCTGTGTCTTTTTGATTTTAATTTCCCTAAGCTATAGGACCATAAGTGGAAGTGCCCTAGGTTCTGTTGCTTTGTTTTTTAGATGTTTCAGGAAACACCATACACTTCTCCCGAGTGGTTGTTGGCAATTTACATCCCGCCCATCAGCATAACAAGGCTCCCAGTTCTCCATGGCCTGTCCTGCCTTTCTGGATTTTACACTTCTATCAGATGGCCCTTTTGACCGGGGGGAAGTGAGACTTCATTGTAGTGCAGATTTCCTTTGCAAGCTTGCTTGGTTGGCCAAAAAGGGCGTATGCGTTTTTCCCTGAATATATTCAGGAAAAAACGCATACGCCCTTTTTGGCCAAGTGCATCATTGTGGACGTTCTGCCTCTTTTCCTATGCTTTCAATGCAATTCCAGTCTACCTCCTGAAATCGGTTTCCTGCAATGCTGCCCCGCTTTCAAGTCCTCTTGGCAGCCTTACTTCAGTCTATTTTTGGACGATAGCTGTCATTTATAACTCTGCAGGTTTGTGAATTACAGTGCCCCTGAGCTCCTTTCTTCAACTCGCTTTCTTGTGACCTGGCCGCAACACCGCAGGATGGCTTCAGGCCCTAATCTGGTTCCGGTACGGCACGCTGAGCCTTTGGTTATTTCCTCTTCCTGGTGGGAAATGAGAGTTAAATTTGCCCGTCCAGACACCTCCAGCTAGCCTCTCATTGGTTCTCGCTATTCCTGTTCATCTTCCGCAGAAATTGCAAACTGGGCCAAACAGGAGGTTAAAGGCGCTGACTCTCCAAGTGGGGAGAGTGTTAGTAAAGCATCTGGAATGTTGCACCCGAGTACCAGGGGAGGAAAACTGAGACATATTTGAACACGTCTCCCGTTCACATGGTTGATCATACTTGGGTTCCACATGCATGTTTTAGCTGAAGGAAGAATACCTTAAACCTGGAGAGTTGAGACCCGTGGAATGGGTACCATGCAATATGACTTCAAAGGGTCTTCATTTGCTCACCGAACCTCTCCAATCCTATCACTGCTGCGTTTATGCCCCTGTACACACGCTTGGTTCTCTTTTGGAGACATAGCAATCCATAGGTTTTAAGATACTTACTAGTCAGGTACATTCTTAGGCATTTAATATGGGGTGTTGAGTCCATTTCGTTGAGCAAGGAGTAGCTCTTGTCTATTCCATATTTGGCTTAAGGAACTTTATGTGTGCTCATTTCAATCTCTGGTTTTATTCAGCACCCCAACTCACCTTTCCCCTTAAGCAAGCATAAGTTGGTTTTCTAAATTTGAGACCCTGTTCTGTTTTGGAATGCAGTTCCTGTGTAGCCAAGTTTACATTCCGTGTATTAGTGATATCTTATGATGTTTCTTTTTCTGTGTGACTTATTTCAGTTAGAAGCATCGTACCTGAATCCACTCATTATGCTGCTACGGGCCTGATGACATAGATTTCATTGCTGAGTGATACTGCATTGTACGTAAGTACCACAAGTTCTTTATCCATTTTTCACTTTCTGTGATATTGAACTTGTACGGTAAATGAGGTTCTTGTAAATGGAGGCGTCCCAAACTTTGGGGTGGCTGTGTCTTTTTGATTTTAATTTTCCTAAGCTATAGGACCATAAGTGGAAGTGCCCTAGGCTCTGTTGCTTTGTTTTTTAGATGTTTCAGGAAACACCATACACTTCTCCCGAGTGTCTGTTGGCAATTTATATCCCGCCCATCAGCATAACAAGGCTCCCAGTTCTCCATGGCCTGTCCTGCCTTTCTGGATTTTACACTTTTTTCAGGTGGCCCTTTTGACCGGGGGGAAGTGAGACTTCATTGTAGTGCAGATTTCCTTTGCAAGCTTGCTTGGTTGGCCAAAAAGGGCGTATGCGTTTTTTCCTGAATATATTCAGGAAAAAACGCATACGCCCTTTTTGGCCAAGTGCATCATTGTGGACGTTCTGCCTCTTTTCCTATGCTTTCAATGCAATTGCAGTCTACCTCCTGAAATCGGTTTCCTGCAATTCTGCCCCGCTTTCAAGTCCTCTTGGCAGCCTTACTTCAGTCTATTTTTGGACGATAGCTGTCATTTATAACTCTGCAGGTTTGTGAATTACAGTGCCCCTGAGCTCCTTTGTTCAACTCGCTTTCTTTTGAGCTGGCCGCAACACCGCAGGATGGCTTCAGGCCCTAATCTGGTTCCGGCACGGCACGCTGAGCCTTTGGTTATTTCCTCTTCCTGGTGGGAAATGAGAGTTAAATTTGCCCGTCCAGACACCTCCAGCTAGTCTCTCATTGGTTCTCGCTATTCCTGTTCATCTTCCGCAGAAATTGCAAACTGGGCCAAACAGGAGGTTAAAGGCGCTGACTCTCCAAGTGGGGAGAGTGTTAGTAAAGCGTCTGGAATGTTGCACCCGAGTACCAGGGGAGGAAAACTGAGACATATTTGAACACGTCTCCCGTTCACATGGTTGATCATACTTGGGTTCCACATGCATGTTTTAGCTGAAGGAAGAATACCTTAAACCTGGGTAGTTGAAACCCGTGGAATGGGTACCATGCAATATGACTTCAAAGGGTCTTCATTTGCTCACCGAACCTCTCCAATCTTATCACTGCTGTGTTTATGCCCCTGTACACATGCTTGATTCTCTTTCGGAGACATAGCAATCCATAGGTTTTAAGATACTTACTAGTCAGGTACATTCTTAGGCGTTTAATATGCGGTGTTGAGTCCATTTCGTTGAGCAAGGAGTAGCTCTTGTCTATTCCATATTTGGCTTAAGGAACTTTATCTGTGCTCATTTCAATCTCTGGTTTTATGCAGCAACCCAACTCACCTTTCCCCTTAAGCAAGCATAAGTGGGTTTTCTAAATTTGAGACCCTGTTCTGTTCTGTAATTCAGTTCCTGTGTAGCCAAGTTTATATTCCGTGTATTACTGATATCTTATGATGTTTCTTTTTCTGTGTGACTTACTTCAGTTAGAATCATCATACCTGAATCCACTCAGTGTGCTGCTACGGGCCTGATGACACAGATTTCATTGCTGAGTGATATTGCTTTGTAAGAAAATACCACAACTTCTTTATCCATTTTTCACTTTCTGCGATGTTGAACTTGTACTGTAAACGAGGTTCTTGTAAACGGAGCCGTTCCAAACTTTGGGGTGGCTGTGTCTTTTGGATTTTAATTTCCCTAAGCTATAGGACCATAAGTGGAAGTGCCCTAGGTTCTGTTGCTTTGTTTTTTAGATGTTTCAGGAAACACCATACACTTCTCCCGAGTGGTTGTTGGCAATTTACATCCCGCCCATCAGCATAACAAGGCTCCCAGTTCTCCATGGCCTGTCCTGCCTTTCTGGATTTTACACTTCTTTCAGATGGCCCTTTTGACCGGGGGGAAGTGAGACTTCATTGTAGTGCAGATTTCCTTTGCAAGCTTGCTTGGTTGGCCAAAAAGGGCGTATGCGTTTTTCCCTGAATATATTCAGGAAAAAACGCATACGCCCTTTTTGGCCAAGTGCATCATTGTGGACGTTCTGCCTCTTTTCCTATGCTTTCAATGCAATTCCAGTCTACCTCCTGAAATCGGTTTCCTGCAATTCTGCCCTGCTTTCAAGTCCTCTTGGCAGCCTTACTTCAGTCTATTTTTGGACGATAGCTGTCATTTATAACTCTGCAGGTTTGTGAATTACAGTGCCCCTGAGCTCCTTTCTTCAACTCGCTTTCTTGTGACCTGGCCGCAACACCGCAGGATGGCTTCAGGCCCTAATCTGGTTCCGGCACGGCATGCTGAGCCTTTGGTTATTTCCTCTTCCTGGTGGGAAATGAGAGTTAAATTTGCCCGTCCAGACACCTCCAGCTAGCCTCTCATTGGTTCTCGCTATTCCTGTTCATCTTCCGCAGAAATTGCAAACTGGGCCAAACAGGAGGTTAAAGGCACTGACTCTCAAAGTGGGGAGAGTGTTAGTAAAGCGTCTGGAATGTTGCACCCGAGTACCAGGGGAGGAAAACTGAGACATATTTGAACACGTCTCCCGTTCACATGGTTGATCATACTTGGGTTCCACATGCATGTTTTAGCTGAAGGAAGAATACCTTAAGCCTGGAGAGTTAAGACCCGTGTAATGGGTACCATGCAATATGACTTCAAAGGGTCTTCATTTGCTCACCGAACCTCTCCAATCCTATCACTGCTGCGTTTATGCCCCTGTACACATGCTTGATTCTCTTTCGGAGACATAGCAATCCATAGGTTTTTAAGATACTTACTAGTCAGGTACATTCTTAGGCGTTTAATATGCGGTGTTGAGTCCATTTCATTGAGCAAGGAGTAGCTCTTGTCTATTCCATATTTGACTTAAGGAACTTTATCTGTGCTCATTTCAATCTCTGGTTTTATGCAGCACCCCAACTCACCTTTACCCTTAAGCAAGCATAAGTTGGTTTTCTAAATTTGAGACCCTGTTCTGTTCTGTAATTCAGTTCCTGTGTAGCCAAGTTTACATTCCGTGTATTACTGATATCTTATGATGTTTCTTTTTCTGTGTGACTTACTTCAGTTAGAATCATCATACCTGAATCCACTCATTGTGCTGCTAAGGGCCTGATGACACAGATTTCATTGCTGAGTGATATTGCTTTGTAAGTAAATACCACAACTTCTTAATCCATTTTTCACTTTCTGCGATGTTGAACTTGTACTGTAAACGAGGTTCCTGTAAACGGAGCCGTTCCAAACTTTGGGGTGGCTGTGTCTTTTTGATTTTAATTTCCCTAAGCTATAGGACCATAAGTGGAAGTGCCCTAGGTTCTGTTGCTTTGTTTTTTAGATGTTTCAGGAAACACCATACACTTCTCCCGAGTGGTTGTTGGCAATTTACATCCCGCCCATCAGCATAACAAGGCTCCCAGTTCTCCATGGCCTGTTCTGCCTTTCTGGATTTTACACTTTTTTCAGATGGCCCTTTTGACTGGGGGGAAGTGAGACTTCATTGTAGTGCAGATTTCCTTTGCAAGCTTGCTTGGTTGGCCAAAAAGGGCGTATGCGTTTTTTCCTGAATATATTCAGGAAAAAACACATACGCCCTTTTTGGCCAAGTGCATCATTGTGGACGTTCTGCCTCTTTTCCTATGCTTTCAATGCAATTCCAGTCTACCTCCTGAAATCGGTTTCCTGCAATTCTGCCCCGCTTTCAAGTCCTCTTGGCAGCCTTACTTCAGTCTATTTTTGGACGATAGCTGTCATTTATAACTCTGCAGGTTTGTGAATTACAGTGTCCCTGAGCTCCTTGCTTCAACTTGCTTTCTTGTGACCTGGCCGCAACACCGCAGGATGGCTTCAGGCCCTAATCTGGTTCCGGCAGGGCACGCTGAGCCTTTGGTTATTTCCTCTTCCTGGTGGGAAATGAGAGTTAAATTTGCCCGTCCAGACACCTCCAGCTAGTCTCTCATTGGTTCTCGCTATTCCTGTTCATCTTCCGCAGAAATTGCAAACTGGGCCAAACAGGAGGTTAAAGGCGCTGACTCTCCAAGTGGGGAGAGTGTTAGTAAAGCGTCTGGAATGTTGCACCCGAGTACCAGGGGAGGAAAACTGAGAAATATTTGAACACGTCTCCCGTTCACATGGTTGACCATACTTGGGTTCCACATGCATGTTTTAGCTGAAGGAAGAATACCTTAAACCTGGGTAGTTGAAACCCGTGGAATGGGTACCATGCAATATGACTTCAAAGGGTCTTCATTTGCTCACCGAACCTCTCCAATCCTATCACTGCTGCGTTTATGCCCCTGTACACATGCTTGATTCTCTTTCGGAGACAAAGCAATCCATAGGTTTTAAGATACTTACTAGTCAGGTACATTCTTAGGCGTTTAATATGCGGTGTTGAGTCCATTTCGTTGAGCAAGGAGTAGCTCTTGTCTATTCCATATTTGGCTTAAGGAACTTTATCTGTGCTCATTTCAATCTCTGGTTTTATGCAGCACCCCAACTCACCTTTACCCTTAAGCAAGCATAAGTTGGTTTTCTAAATTTGAGACCCTGTTCTGTTTTGGAATGCAGTTCCTGTGTAGCCAAGTTTACATTCCGTGTATTAGTGATATCTTATGATGTTTCTTTTTCTGTGTGACTTATTTCAGTTAGAATCATCGTACCTGAATCTACTCATTATGCTGCTACGGGCCTGATGACATAGATTTCATTGCTGAGTGATACTGCATTGTACGTAAGTACCACAAGTTCTTTATCCATTTTTTACTTTCTGCGATGTTGAACTTGTACTGTAAACGAGGTTCTTGTAAACAGAGCCGTTCCAAACATTGGGGTGGCTGTGTCTTCTTGATTTTAATTTCCCTAAGCTATAGGACCATAAGTGGAAGTGCCCTAGGCTCTGTTGCTTTGTTTTTTAGATGTTTCAGGAAACACCATACACTTCTCCCGAGTGGTTGTTGGCAATTTACATCCCGCCCATCAGCATAACAAGGCTCCCAGTTCTCCATGGCCTGTCCTGCCTTTCTGGATTTTACACTTTTTTCAGATGGCCCTTTTGACCGGGGGGAAGTGAGACTTCATTGTAGTGCAGATTTCCTTTGCAAGCTTGCTTGGTTGGCCAAAAAGGGCGTATGCGTTTTTTCCTGAATATATTCAGGAAAAAACGCATACGCCCTTTTTGGCCAAGTGCATCATTGTGGACGTTCTGCCTCTTTTCCTATGCTTTCAATGCAATTCCAGTCTACCTCCTGAAATCGGTTTCCTGCAATTCTGCCCCGCTTTCAAGTCCTCTTGGCAGCCTTACTTCAGTCTATTTTTGGACGATAGCTGTCATTTATAACTCTGCAGGTTTGTGAATTACAGTGCCCCTGAGCTCCTTTCTTCAACTCGCTTTCTTGTGACCTGGCCGCAACACCGCAGGATGGCTTCAGGACCTAATCTGGTTCCGGCACGGCACGCTGAGCCTTTGGTTATTTCCTCTTCCTGGTGGGAAATGAGAGTTAAATTTGCCCGTCCAGACACCTCCAGCTAGTCTCTCATTGGTTCTCGCTATTCCTGTTCATCTTCCGCAGAAATTGCAAACTGGGCCAAACAGGAGGTTAAAGGGACTGACTCTCCAAGTCGGGAGAGTGTTAGTAAAGCGTCTGGAATGTTGCACCCGAGTACCAGGGTACGAAAACTGAGACATATTTGAACACGTCTCCCGATCACATGGTTGATCATACTCTAGGTTCCACATGCATGTTTTAGCTGAAGGAAGAATACCTTAAACCTGGGTAGTTGAAACCCGTGGAATGGGTACCATGCAATATGACTTCGAAGTGTCTTCATTTGCGCACCGAACCTCTCCAATCCTATCACTGCTGCGTTTATGCCCCTGTACACATGCTTTATTCTCTTTTGGAGACATAGCAATCCATAGGTTTTAAGATACTTACTAGTCAGGAACATTCTTAGGCGTTTAATATGGGGTGTTGAGTCCATTTCGTTGAGCAAGGAGTAGCTCTTGTCTATTCCATATTTGGCTTAAGGAACTTTATCTGTGCTCATTTCAATCTCTGGTTTTATGCAGCACCCCAACTCACCTTTCCCCTTAAGCAAGCAGAAGTTGGTTTTCTAAATTTGAGACCCTGTTCTGTTCTGTAATTCAGTTCCTGTGTAGCCAAGTTTACATTCCGTGTATTACTGATATCTTATGATGTTTCTTTTTCTGTGTGACTTACTTCAGTTAGAATCATCATACCTGAATCCACTCATTGTGCTGCTACGGGCCTGATGACACAGATTTCATTGCTGAGTGATATTGCTTTGTAAGTAAATACCACAACTTCTTTATCCATTTTTCACTTTCTGCGATGTTGAACTTGTACTGTAAACGAGGTTCTTGTAAACAGAGCCGTTCCAAACTTTGGGGTGGCTGTGTCTTTTTGATTTTAATTTCCCTAAGCTATAGGACCATAAGTGGAAGTGCCCTAGGTTCTGTTGCTTTGTTTTTTAGATGTTTCAGGAAACACCATACACTTCTCCCAAGTGGTTGTTGGCAATTTACATCCCGCCCATCAGCATAACAAGGCTCCCAGTTCTCCATGGCCTGTCCTGCCTTTCTGGATTTTACACTTTTTTCAGATGGCCCTTTTGACCGGGGGGAAGTGAGACTTCATTGTAGTGCAGATTTCCTTTGCAAGCTTGCTTGGTTGGCCAAAAAGGGCGTATGCGTTTTTTCCTGAATATATTCAGGAAAAAACGCATACGCCCTTTTTGGCCAAGTGCATCATTGTGGACGTTCTGCCTCTTTTCCTATGCTTTCAATGCAATTCCAGTCTACCTCCTGAAATCGGTTTCCTGCAATGCTGCCCCGCTTTCAAGTCCTCTTGGCAGCCTTACTTCAGTCTATTTTTGGACGATAGCTGTCATTTATAACTCTGCAGGTTTGTGAATTACAGTGCCCCTGAGCTCCTTTCTTCAACTCGCTTTCTTGTGACCTGGCCGCAACACCGCAGGATGGCTTCAGGCCCTAATCTGGTTCCGGCACGGCACGCTGAGCCTTTGGTTATTTCCTCTTCCTGGTGGGAAATGAGAGTTAAATTTGCCCGTCCAGACACCTCCAGCTAGCCTCTCATTGGTTCTCGCTATTCCTGTTCATCTTCCGCAGAAATTGCAAACTGGGCCAAACAGGAGGTTAAAGGCGCTGACTCTCCAAGTGGGGAGAGTGTTAGTAAAGCGTCTGGAATGTTGCACCCGAGTACCAGGGGAGGAAAACTGAGACATATTTGAACACGTCTCCCATTCACATGGTTGATCATACTTGGGTTCCACATGCATGTTTTAGCTGAAGGAAGAATACCTAAAACCTGGGTAGTTGAAACCCGTGGAATGGGTACCATGCAATATGACTTCAAAGGGTCTTCATTTGCTCACCGAACCTCTCCAATCCTATCACTGCTGCGTTTATGCCCCTGTACACATGCTTGATTCTCTTTTGGAGACATAGCAATCCATAGGTTTTAAGATACTTACTAGTCAGGTACATTCTTAGGCGTTTAATATGCGGTGTTGAGTCCATTTCGTTGAGCAAGGAGTAGCTCTTGTCTATTCCATATTTGGCTTAAGGAACTTTATCTGTGCTCATTTCAATCTCTGGTTTTATGCAGCAACCCAACTCACCTTTACCCTTAAGCAAGCATAAGTTGCTTTTCTAAATTTGAGACCCTGTTCTGTTTTGGAATTCAGTTCCTGTGTAGCCAAGTTTACATTCCGTGTATTACTGATATCTTATGATGTTTCTTTTTCTGTGTGACTTATTTCAGTTAGAATCATCGTACCTGAATCTACTCATTATGCTGCTACGGGCCTGATGACATAGATTTCATTGCTGAGTGATACTGCATTGTACGTAAGTACCACAAGTTCTTTATCCATTTTTCACTTTCTGCGATGTTGAACTTGTACTGTAAACGAGGTTCTTGTAAACAGAGCCGTTCCAAACTTTGGGGTGGCTGTGTCTTTTTGATTTTAATTTCCCTAAGCTATAGGACCATAAGTGGAAGTGCCCTAGGCTCTGTTGCTTTGTTTTTTAGATGTTTCAGGAAACACCATACACTTCTCCCGAGTGGTTGTTGGCAATTTACATCCCGCCCATCAGCATAACAAGGCTCCCAGTTCTCCATGGCCTGTCCTGCCTTTCTGGATTTTACACTTTTTTCAGATGGCCCTTTTGACCGGGGGGAAGTGAGACTTCATTGTAGTGCAGATTTCCTTTGCAAGCTTGCTTGGTTGGCCAAAAAGGGCGTATGCGTTTTTTCCTGAATATATTCAGGAAAAAACGCATACGCCCTTTTTGGCCAAGTGCATCATTGTGGACGTTCTGCCTCTTTTCCTATGCTTTCAATGCAATTCCAGTCTACCTCCTGAAATCGGTTTCCTGCAATTCTGCCCCGCTTTCAAGTCCTCTTGGCAGCCTTACTTCAGTCTATTTTTGGACGATAGCTGTCATTTATAACTCTGCAGGTTTGTGAATTACAGTGCCCCTGAGCTCCTTTCTTCAACTCGCTTTCTTGTGACCTGGCCGCAACACCGCAGGATGGCTTCAGGACCTAATCTGGTTCCGGCACGGCACGCTGAGCCTTTGGTTATTTCCTCTTCCTGGTGGGAAATGAGAGTTAAATTTGCCCGTCCAGACACCTCCAGCTAGTCTCTCATTGGTTCTCGCTATTCCTGTTCATCTTCCGCAGAAATTGCAAACTGGGCCAAACAGGAGGTTAAAGGGACTGACTCTCCAAGTCGGGAGAGTGTTAGTAAAGCGTCTGGAATGTTGCACCCGAGTACCAGGGTACGAAAACTGAGACATATTTGAACACGTCTCCCGATCACATGGTTGATCATACTCTAGGTTCCACATGCATGTTTTAGCTGAAGGAAGAATACCTTAAACCTGGGTAGTTGAAACCCGTGGAATGGGTACCATGCAATATGACTTCAAAGGGTCTTCATTTGCGCACCGAACCTCTCCAATCCTATCACTGCTGCGTTTATGCCCCTGTACACATGCTTGATTCTCTTTTGGAGACATAGCAATCCATAGGTTTTAAGATACTTACTAGTCAGGAACATTCTTAGGCGTTTAATATGGGGTGTTGAGTCCATTTCGTTGAGCAAGGAGTAGCTCTTGTCTATTCCATATTTGGCTTCAGGAACTTTATCTGTGCTCATTTCAATCTCTGGTTTTATGCAGCACCCCAACTCACCTTTCCCCTTAAGCAAGCAGAAGTTGGTTTTCTAAATTTGAGACCCTGTTCTGTTCTGTAATTCAGTTCCTGTGTAGCCAAGTTTACATTCCGTGTATTACTGATATCTTATGATGTTTCTTTTTCTGTGTGACTTACTTCAGTTAGAATCATCATACCTGAATCCACTCATTGTGCTGCTACGGGCCTGATGACACAGATTTCATTGCTGAGTGATATTGCTTTGTAAGTAAATACCACAACTTCTTTATCCATTTTTCACTTTCTGCGATGTTGAACTTGTACTGTAAACGAGGTTCTTGTAAACAGAGCCGTTCCAAACTTTGGGGTGGCTGTGTCTTTTTGATTTTAATTTCCCTAAGCTATAGGACCATAAGTGGAAGTGCCCTAGGTTCTGTTGCTTTGTTTTTTAGATGTTTCAGGAAACACCATACACTTCTCCCGAGTGGTTGTTGGCAATTTACATCCCGCCCATCAGCATAACAAGGCTCCCAGTTCTCCATGGCCTGTCCTGCCTTTCTGGATTTTACACTTTTTTCAGATGGCCCTTTTGACTGGGGGGAAGTGAGACTTCATTGTAGTGCAGATTTCCTTTGCAAGCTTGCTTGGTTGGCCAAAAAGGGCGTATGCGTTTTTTCCTGAATATATTCAGGAAAAAACGCATACGCCCTTTTTGGCCAAGTGCATCATTGTGGACGTTCTGCCTCTTTTCCTATGCTTTCAATGCAATTCCAGTCTACCTCCTGAAATCGGTTTCCTGCAATGCTGCCCCGCTTTCAAGTCCTCTTGGCAGCCTTACTTCAGTCTATTTTTGGACGATAGCTGTCATTTATAACTCTGCAGGTTTGTGAATTACAGTGCCCCTGAGCTCCTTTCTTCAACTCGCTTTCTTGTGACCTGGCCGCAACACCGCAGGATGGCTTCAGGCCCTAATCTGGTTCCGGCACGGCACGCTGAGCCTTTGGTTATTTCCTCTTCCTGGTGGGAAATGAGAGTTAAATTTGCCCGTCCAGACACCTCCAGCTAGCCTCTCATTGGTTCTCGCTATTCCTGTTCATCTTCCGCAGAAATTGCAAACTGGGCCAAACAGGAGGTTAAAGGCACTGACTCTCCAAGTGGGGAGAGTGTTAGTAAAGCGTCTGGAATGTTGCACCCGAGTACCAGGGGAGGAAAACTGAGACATATTTGAACACGTCTCCCGTTCACATGGTTGATCATACTTGGGTTCCACATGCATGTTTTAGCTGAAGGAAGAATACCTTAAACCTGGAGAGTTAAGACCCGTGTAATGGGTACCATGCAATATGACTTCAAAGGGTCTTCATTTGCTCACCGAACCTCTCCAATCCTATCACTGCTGCGTTTATGCCCCTGTACACATGCTTGATTCTCTTTCGGAGACATAGCAATCCATAGGTTTTTAAGATACTTACTAGTCAGGTACATTCTTAGGCGTTTAATATGCAGTGTTGAGTCCATTTCGTTGAGCAAGGAGTAGCTCTTGTCTATTCCATATTTGGCTTAAGGAACTTTATCTGTGCTCATTTCAATCTCTGGTTTTATGCAGCAACCCAACTCACCTTTCCCCTTAAGCAAGCATAAGTTGGTTTTCTAAATTTGAGAACCTGTTCTGTTTTGGAATTCAGTTCCTGTGTAGCCAAGTTTACATTCCGTGAATTAGTGATATCTTATGATGTTTCTTTTTCTGTGTGACTTATTTCAGTTAGAATCATCGTACCTGAATCTACTCATTATGCTGCTACGGGCCTGATGACATAGATTTCATTGCTGAGTGATACTGCATTGTACGTAAGTACCACAAGTTCTTTATCCATTTTTCACTTTCTGCGATGTTGAACTTGTACTGTAAACGAGGTTCTTGTAAACAGAGCCATTCCAAACTTTGGGGTGGCTGTGTCTTTTTGATTTTAATTTCCCTAAGCTATAGGACCATAAGTGGAAGTGCCCTAGGCTCTGTTGCTTTGTTTTTTAGATGTTTCAGGAAACACCATACACTTCTCCCAAGTGTCTGTTGGCAATTTACATCCCGCCCCTCAGCATAACAAGGCTCCCAGTTCTCAATGGCCTGTTGCCTTTCTGGATTTTACACTTTTTTCAGATGGCCCTTTTGACCGGGGGGAAGTGAGACTTCATTGTAGTGCAGATTTCCTTTGCAAGCTTGCTTGGTTGGCCAAAAAGGGCGTATGCGTTTTTTCCTGAATATATTCAGGAAAAAACGCATACGCCCTTTTTGGCCAAGTGCATCATTGTGGACGTTCTGCCTCTTTTCCTATGCTTTCAATGCAATTCCAGTCTACCTCCTGAAATCGGTTTCCTGCAATTCTGCCCCGCTTTCAAGTCCTCTTGGCAGCCTTACTTCAGTCTATTTTTGGACGATAGCTGTCATTTATAACTCTGCAGGTTTGTGAATTACAGTGCCCCTGAGCTCCTTTCTTCAACTCGCTTTCTTGTGAGCTGGCCGCAACACCGCAGAATGGCTTCAGGCCCTAATCTTGTTCCGGCCCGGCATGCTGAGCCTTTGGTTAATTCCTCTTCCTGGTGGGAAATGAGAGTTAAATTTGCCCGTCCAGACACCTCCAGCTAGCCTCTCATTGGTTCTCGCTATTCCTGTTCATCTTCCGCAGAAATTGCAAACTGGGCCAAACAGGAGGTTAAAGGTGCTTACTCTCCAAGTCGGGAGAGTGTTAGTAAAGCGTCTGGAATGTTGCACCCGAGTACCAGGGGAGGAAAACTGAGACATATTTGAACACGTCTCCCGTTCACATGGTTGATCATACTCTGGGTTCCACATGCATGTTTTAGCTGAAGGAAGAATACCTTAAACCTGGAGAGTTGAGACCCGTGTAATGGGTACCATGCAATATGACTTCAAAGGGTCTTCATTTGCTCACCGAACCTCTCCAATCCTATCACTGCTGCGTTTATGCCCCTGTACACACGCTTGATTCTCTTTTGGAGACATAGCAATCCATAGGTTTTAAGATACTTACTAGTCAGGTACATTCTTAGGCGTTTAATATGGGGTTTTGAGTCCATTTCGTTGAGCAAGGAGTAGCTCTTGTCTATTCCATATTTGGCTTAAGGAACTTTATCTGTGCTCATTTCAATCTCTGGTTTTATGCAGCACCCCAACTCACCTTTCCCCTTAAGCAAGCATAAGTTGGTTTTCTAAATTTGAGACCCTGTTCTGTTCTGTATTTCAGTTCCTGTGTAGCCAAGTTTACATTCCGTGTATTACTGATATCTTATGATGTTTCTTTTTCTGTGTGACTTATTTCAGTTAGAATCATCATACCTGAATCCACTCATTGTGCTTCTAAGGGCCTGATGACACAGATTTCATTGCTGAGTGATATTGCTTTGTAAGTAAATACCACAACTTCTTTCTCCATTTTTCACTTTCTGCGATGTTGAACTTGTACTGTAAACGAGGTTCTTGTAAACGGAGCCGTTCCAAACTTTGGGGTGGCTGTGTCTTTTTGATTTTAATTTCCCTAAGCTATAGGACCATATTGGAAGTGCCCTAGGTTCTGTTGCTTTGTTTTTTAGATGTTTCAGGAAACACCATACACTTCTCCCGAGTGGTTGTTGGCAATTTACATCCCGCCCATCAGCATAACAAGGCTCCCAGTTCTCCATGGCCTGTCCTGCCTTTCTGGATTTTACACTTTTTTCAGATGGCCCTTTTGACCGGGGGGAAGTGAGACTTCATTGTAGTGCAGATTTCCTTTGCAAGCTTGCTTGGTTGGCCAAAAAGGGCGTATGCGTTTTTTCCTGAATATATTCAGGAAAAAACGCATACGCCCTTTTTGGCCAAGTGCATCATTGTGGACGTTCTGCCTCTTTTCCTATGCTTTCAATGCAATTCCAGTCTACCTCCTGAAATCGGTTTCCTGCAATTCTGCCCCGCTTTCAAGTCCTCTTGGCAGCCTTACTTCAGTCTATTTTTGGACGATAGCTGTCATTTATAACTCTGCAGGTTTGTGAATTACAGTGCCCCTGAGCTCCTTTCTTCAACTCGCTTTCTTGTGACCTGGCTGCAACACCGCAGGATGTCTTCAGGCCCTAATCTGGTTCCGGTACGGCACGCTGAGCCTTTGGTTATTTCCTCTTCCTGGTGGGAAATGAGAGTTAAATTTGCCCGTCCAGACACCTCCAGCTAGCCTCTCATTGGTTCTCGCTATTCCTGTTCATCTTCCGCAGAAATTGCAAACTGGGCCAAACAGGAGGTTAAAGGCGCTGACTCTCCAAGTGGGGAGAGTGTTAGTAAAGCGTCTGGAATGTTGCACCCGAGTACCAGGGTACGAAAACTGAGACATATTTGAACACGTCTCCCGATCACATGGTTGATCATACTCTGGGTTCCACATGCATGTTTTAGCTGAAGGAAGAATACCTAAAACCTGGGTAGTTGAAACCCGTGGAATGGGTACCATGCAATATGACTTCAAAGGGTCTTCATTTGCTCACCGAACCTCTCCAATCCTATCACTGCTGCGTTTATGCCCCTGTACACACGCTTGATTCCCCTTCGGAGACATAGCAATCCATAGGTTTTAAGATACTTACTAGTCAGGTACATTCTTAGGCGTTTAATATGCGGTGTTGAGTCCATTTCGTTGAGCAAGGAGTAGCTCTTGTCTATTCCATATTTGGCTTAAGGAACTTTATCTGTGCTCATTTCAATCTCTGGTTTTATGCAGCACCCCAACTCACCTTTCCCCTTAAGCAAGCATATGTTGGTTTTCTAAATTTGAGACCCTGTTCTGTTTTGGAATGCAGTTCCTGTGTAGCCAAGTTTACATTCCGTGTATTAGTGATATCTTATGATGTTTCTTTTTCTGTGTGACTTATTTCAGTTAGAATCATCGTACCTGAATCCACTCATTATGCTGCTACGGGCCTGATGACATAGATTTCATTGCTGAGTGATACTGCATTGTACGTAAGTACCACAAGTTCTTTATCCATTTTTCACTTTCTGTGATGTTGAACTTGTATGGTAAACGAGGTTCTTGTAAACGGAGGCGTCCCAAACTTTGGGGTGGCTGTGTCTTTTTGATTTTAATTTCCCTAAGCTATAGGACCATAAGTGGAAGTGCCCTAGGCTCTGTTGCTTTGTTTTTTAGATGTTTCAGGAAACACCATACACTTCTCCCGAGTGTCTGTTGGCAATTTACATCCCGCCCATCAGCATAACAAGGCTCCCAGTTCTCCATGGCCTGTCCTGCCTTTCTGGATTTTACACTTTTTTCAGATGGCCCTTTTGACCGGGGGGAAGTGAAACTTCATTGTAGTGCAGATTTCCTTTGCAAGCTTGCTTGGTTGGCCAAAAAGGGCGTATGCGTTTTCTCCTGAATATATTCAGGAAAAAACGCATACGCCCTTTTTGGCCAAGTGCATCATTGTGGACGTTCTGCCTCTTTTCCTATGCTTTCAATGCAATTCCAGTCTACCTCCTGAAATCGGTTTCCTGCAATTCTGCCCCGCTTTCAAGTCCTCTTGGCAGCCTTACTTCAGTCTATTTTTGGACGATAGCTGTCATTTATAACTCTGCAGGTTTGTGAATTACAGTGCCCCTGAGCTCCTTTCTTCAACTCGCTTTCTTGTGACCTGGCCGCAACACCGCAGGATGGCTTCAAGCCCTAATCTGGTTCCGGCACGGCACGCTGAGCCTTTGGTTAATTCCTCTTCCTGGTGGGAAATGAGAGTTAAATTTGCCCGTCCAGACACCTCCAGCTAGTCTCTCATTGGTTCTCGCTATTCCTATTCATCTTCCGCAGAAATTGCAAACTGGGCCAAACAGGAGGTTAAAGGTGCTGACTCTCCAAGTGGGGAGAGTGTTAGTAAAGCGTCTGGAATGTTGCACCCGAGTACCAGGGTACGAAAACTGAGACATATTTGAACACGTCTCCTTTTCACATGGTTGATCATACTTGGGTTCCCCATGCATGTTTTAGCTGAAGGAAGAATACCTAAAACCTGGGTAGTTGAAACCCGTGGAATGGGTACCATGCAATATGACTTCAAAGGGTCTTCATTTGCTCACCGAACCTCTCCAATCCTATCACTGCTGCGTTTATGCCCCTGTACACATGCTTGATTCCCCTTCGGAGACATAGCAATCCATAGGTTTTAAGATACTTACTAGTCAGGTACATTCTTAGGCGTTTAATATGCGGTGTTGAGTCCATTTCGTTGAGCAAGGAGTAGCTCTTGTCTATTCCATATTTGGCTTAAGGAACTTTATCTGTGCTCATTTCAATCTCTGGTTTTATGCAGCACCCCAACTCACCTTTCCCCTTAAGCAAGCATAAGTTGGTTTTCTAAATTTGAGACCCTGTTCTGTTTTGGAATGCAGTTCCTGTGTAGCCAAGTTTACATTCCGTGTATTAGTGATATCTTATGATGTTTCTTTTTCTGTGTGACTTATTTCAGTTAGAATCATCGTACCTGAATCCACTCATTATGCTGCTACGGGCCTGATGACATAGATTTCATTGCTGAGTGATACTGCATTGTATGTAAGTACCACAAGTTCTTTATCCATTTTTCACTTTCTGTGATATTGAACTTGTACGGTTAACGAGGTTCTTGTAAACGGAGGCGTCCCAAACTTTGGGGTGGCTGTGTCTTTTTGATTTTAATTTCCCTAAGCTATAGGACCATAAGTGGAAGTGCCCTAGGCTCTGTTGCTTTGTTTTTTAGATGTTTCAGGAAACACCATACACTTCTCCCGATTGTCTGTTGGCAATTTACATCCCGCCCATCAGCATAACAAGGCTCCCAGTTCTCCATGGCCTGTCCTGCCTTTCTGGATTTTACACTTTTTTCAGATGGCCCTTTTGAACGGGGGGAAGTGAAACTTCATTGTAGTGCAGATTTACTTTGCAAGCTTGCTTGGTTGGCCAAAAAGGGCGTATGCGTTTTCTCCTGAATATATTCAGGAAAAAACGCATACGCCCTTTTTGGCCAAGTGCATCATTGTGGACGTTCTGCCTCTTTTCCTATGCTTTCAATGCAATTCCAGTCTACCTCCTGAAATCGGTTTCCTGCAATTCTGCCCCGCTTTCAAGTCCTCTTGGCAGCCTTACTTCAGTCTATTTTTGGACGATAGCTGTCATTTATAACTCTGCAGGTTTGTGAATTACAGTGCCCCTGAGCTCCTTTCTTCAACTCGCTTTCTTGTGAACTGGACGCAACACCGCAGGATGGCTTCAGGCCCTAATCTGGTTCCGGCACGGCACGCTGAGCCTTTGGTTAATTCCTCTTCCTGGTGGGAAATGAGAGTTAAATTTGCCCGTCCAGACACCTCCAGCTAGTCTCTCATTGGTTCTCGCTATTCCTGTTCATCTTCCGCAGAAATTGCAAACTGGGCCAAACAGGAGGTTAAAGGTGCTGACTCTCCAAGTGGGGAGAGTGTTAGTAAAGCGTCTGGAATGTTTCACCCGAGTACCAGGGTACGAAAACTGAGACATATTTGAACACGTCTCCTTTTCACATGGTTGATCATACTTGGGCTCCCCATGCATGTTTTAGCTGAAGGAAGAATACCTAAAACCTGGGTAGTTGAAACCCGTGGAATGGGTACCATGCAATATGACTTCAAAGGGTCTTCATTTGCTCACCGAACCTCTCCAATCCTATCACTGCTGCGTTTATGCCCCTGTACACATGCTTGATTCCCCTTCGGAGACATAGCAATCCATAGGTTTTAAGATACTTACTAGTCAGGTACATTCTTAGGCGTTTAATATGCGGTGTTGAGTCCATTTCGTTGAGCAAGGAGTAGCTCTTGTCTATTCCATATTTGGCTTAAGGAACTTTATCTGTGCTCATTTCAATCTCTGGTTTTATGCAGCACCCCAACTCACCTTTCCCCTTAAGCAAGCATAAGTTGTTTTTCTAAATTTGAGACCCTGTTCTGTTCTGTAATTCAGTTCCTGTATAGCCAAGTTTCCATTCCGTGTATTACTGATATCTTATGATGTTTCTTTTTCTGTGTGACTTCCTTCAGTTAGAATCATCATACCTGAATCCACTCATTGTGCTGCTACGGGCCTGATGACATAGATTTCATTGCTGAGTGATATTGTTTTGTAAGTGAATAACACAACTTTTTTATTCATTTTTCACTTTCTGCGATGTTGAACTTGTACTGTAAACGAGGTTCTTGTAAACAGAGCCGTCCCAAACTTTGGGGTGGCTGTGTCTTTTTGATTTTAATTTCCCTAAGCTATAGGACCATAAGTGGAAGTGCCCTAGGCTCTGTTGCTTTGTTTTTTAGATGTTTCAGGAAACACCATACACTTCTCCCTAGTGTCTGTTGGCAATTTACATCCCTCCCATCAGCACAACAAGGCTCCCAGTTCTCAATGGCCTGTTGCCTTTCTGGATTTTACACTTTTTTCAGATGGCCCTTTTGACCGGAGGGAAGTGAGACTTCATTGTAGTGCAGATTTCCTTTGCAAGCTTGCTTGGTTGGCCAAAAAGGGCGTATGCGTTTTTTCCTGAATATATTCAGGAAAAAACGCATACGCCCTTTTTGGCCAAGTGCATCATTGTGGACGTTCTGCCTCTTTTCCTATGCTTTCAATGCAATTCCAGTCTACCTCCTGAAATCGGTTTCCTGCAATTCTGCCCCGCTTTCAAGTCCTCTTGGCAGCCTTACTTCAGTCTATTTTTGGACGATAGCTGTCATTTATAACTCTGCAGGTTTGTGAATTACAGTGCCCCTGAGTTCCTTTCTTCAACTCGCTTTCTTGTGACCTGGCCGCAACACCGCAGGATGGCTTCAGGCCGTAATCTTGTTCCGGCCCGGCATGCTGAGCCGTTGGTTAATTCCTCTTCCTGGTGGGAAATGAGAGTTAAATTTGCCCGTCCAGACACCTCCAGCTAGTCTCTCATTGGTTCTCGCTATTCCTGTTCATCTTCCGCAGAAATTGCAAACTGGGCCAAACAGCAGGTTAAAGGTGCTGACTCTCCAAGTGGGGAGAGTGTTAGTAAAGCGTCTGGAATGTTTCACCC
Organism: Delphinus delphis; assembly: GCF_949987515.2. Lineage (NCBI taxonomy): Eukaryota > Metazoa > Chordata > Mammalia > Artiodactyla > Delphinidae > Delphinus > Delphinus delphis. The sequence continues at coordinate 2,675 of NW_027192918.1, read as the reverse complement.
GAGTACCAGGGTACGAAAACTGAGACATATTTGAACACGTCTCCCGTTCACATGGTTGATCATACTCTGGGTTCCACATGCATGTTTTAGCTGAAGGAAGAATACCTTAAACCTGGGTAGTTGAAACGCGTGGAATGGGTACCATGCAATATGACTTCAAAGGGTCTTCATTTGCTCACCGAACCTCTCCAATCCTATCACTGCTGCGTTTATGCCCCTGTACACATGCTTGATTCCCCTTCGGAGACATAGCAATCCATAGGTTTTAAGATACTTACTAGTCAGGTACATTCTTAGGCGTTTAATATGCGGTGTTGAGTCCATTTCGTTGAGCAAGGAGTAGCTCTTGTCTATTCCATATTTGGCTTAAGGAACTTTATCTGTGCTCATTTCAATCTCTGGTTTTATGCAGCACCCCAACTCACCTTTACCCTTAAGCAAGCATAAGTTGGTTTTCTAAATTTGAGACCCTGTTCTGTTCTGTAATTCAGTTCCTGTGTAGCCAAGTTTCCATTCCGTGTATTATTGATATCTTATGATGTTTCCTTTTCTCTGTGACTTATTTCAGTTAGAATCATCATACCTGAATACACTCATTGTGCTGCTACGGGCCTGATGACATAGATTTCATTGCTGAGTGATATTGCTTTCTAAGTGAATACAACAACTTCTTTATCAATTTTTCACTTTCTGCGATGTTGAACTTGTACTGTATACGAGGTTCTTGTAAACAGAGCCGTTCCAAACTTTGGGGTGGCTGTGTCTTTTTCATTTTAATTTCCCTAAGCTATAGGACCATAAGTGGAAGTGCCCTAGGCTCTGTTGCTTTGTTTTTTAGATGTTTCAGGAAACACCATACACTTCTCCGGAGTGTCTGTTGGCAATTTACATCCCGCCCATCAGCATAACAAGGCTCCCAGTTCTCCATGGCCTGTTGACTTTCTGGATTTTACACTTTTTTCAGATGGCCCTTTTGACCGGGGGGAAGTGAGACTTCATTGTAGTGCAGATTTCCTTTGCAAGCTTGCTTGGTTGGCCAAAAAGGGCGTATGCGTTTTCTCCTGAATATATTCAGGAAAAAACGCATACGCCCTTTTTGGCCAAGTGCATCATTGTGGACGTTCTGCCTCTTTTCCTATGCTTTCAATGCAATTCCAGTCTACCTCCTGAAATCGGTTTCCTGCAATTCTGCCCCGCTTTCAAGTCCTCTTGGCAGCCTTACTTCAGTCTATTTTTGGACGATAGCTGTCATTTATAACTCTGCAGGTTTGTGAATTACAGTGCCCCTGAGCTCCTTTCTGCAACTCGCTTTCTTGTGAGCTGGCCGCAACACCGCAGAATGGCTTCAGGCCCTAATCTTGTTCCGGCCCGGCATGCTGAGCCTTTGGTTAATTCCTCTTCCTGGTGGGAAATGAGAGTTAAATTTGCCCGTCCAGACACCTCCAGCTAGCCTCTCATTGGTTCTCGCTATTCCTGTTCATCTTCCGCAGAAATTGCAAACTGGGCCAAACAGGAGGTTAAAGGTGCTTACTCTCCAAGTCGGGAGAGTGTTAGTAAAGCGTCTGGAATGTTGCACCCGAGTACCAGGGGAGGAAAACTGAGACATATTTGAACACGTCTCCCGTTCACATGGTTGATCATACTCTGGGTTCCACATGCATGTTTTAGCTGAAGGAAGAATACCTTAAACCTGGAGAGTTGAGACCCGTGTAATGGGTACCATGCAATATGACTTCAAAGGGTCTTCATTTGCTCACCGAACCTCTCCAATCCTATCACTGCTGCGTTTATGCCCCTGTACACACGCTTGATTCTCTTTTGGAGACATAGCAATCCATAGGTTTTAAGATACTTACTAGTCAGGTACATTCTTAGGCGTTTAATATGGGGTTTTGAGTCCATTTCGTTGAGCAAGGAGTAGCTCTTGTCTATTCCATATTTGGCTTAAGGAACTTTATCTGTGCTCATTTCAATCTCTGGTTTTATGCAGCACCCCAACTCACCTTTCCCCTTAAGCAAGCATAAGTTGGTTTTCTAAATTTGAGACCCTGTTCTGTTCTGTATTTCAGTTCCTGTGTAGCCAAGTTTACATTCCGTGTATTACTGATATCTTATGATGTTTGTTTTTCTGTGTGACTTATTTCAGTTAGAATCATCATACCTGAATCCACTCATTGTGCTTCTAAGGGCCTGATGACACAGATTTCATTGCTGAGTGATATTGCTTTGTAAATAAATACCACAACCTCTTTCTCCATTTTTCACTTTCTGCGATGTTGAACTTGTACTGTAAACGAGGTTCTTGTAAACGGAGCCGTTCCAAACTTTGGGGTGGCTGTGTCTTTTTGATTTTAATTTCCCTAAGCTATAGGACCATATTGGAAGTGCCCTAGGTTCTGTTGCTTTGTTTTTTAGATGTTTCAGGAAACACCATACACTTCTCCCGAGTGGTTGTTGGCAATTTACATCCCGCCCATCAGCATAACAAGGCTCCCAGTTCTCCATGGCCTGTCCTGCCTTTCTGGATTTTACACTTTTTTCAGATGGCCCTTTTGACCGGGGGGAAGTGAGACTTCATTGTAGTGCAGATTTCCTTTGCAAGCTTGCTTGGTTGGCCAAAAAGGGCGTATGCGTTTTTTCCTGAATATATTCAGGAAAAAACGCATACGCCCTTT